>NC_092497.1:879936-882436 GCF_047495875.1 Pithys albifrons albifrons | reverse complement strand
GAAAACTTTAATTGGTGTGTGGGGTTTTCTCCACTATACTCTTATACATTTACTGTGCTACACACCTACACCAGAAGTCTGATCATGTGTTTTCCCTTCCCATCTCTTAAAACAAGAGATTCTTGTCCTATTTCATAGATGAAAAAGATGATTTCAAGTCTGTGTGCTAATGCACTCATGAGCCAGGCTGTGGTAAAAACCACTTTATTGACAGGTACTTTACTGCTCTTTTACACTGTGCATGGACACAGGTCTTGTAAAGCTTAGAATGACTTCAAAATATCTAGAAAATAAAAAAAAAAAACCAGGAGTTTCCAGCTTTTGAAAGAAAAAATACCCAACCACCACACTCTGAATGAGCTGTTTTTTCTGCCAGGGAAATATTTAGTACATGACTGAAAAAGGAGAGAGTTTTGGAAAGGAAATGCTAGTTTTGTTAGGTTTAGAGAGGGATGTGTAACATGAATTATATCCCTGCAGCTGAGTTTCTAATCCCTGTAGGGAAGACACCAAGCTCTGAGCCACCAGGACACACCAACACAGCACTGGTAGTGACAGCAGGTGCACAAATAAAGGACCTGGGGTGAAGGATTGTGGGGATGACAGTGTGTGTGTTATTCTCCTGAGGTCTGAGGTGACTGATGAGTGGATCCTTAAGGACCAGAGAGCCACCTGTAGAATGTGGAATGACCAGGAGAGTCTTTCCATGTATGTGAGGTGAACAACTGACCAAGTGTGCTGGGATGGAATGTACAGGAGTAGGCAACAGTGAAGCTCTTACTAAAAATAAAGTCATAGAATGGATTGGGTTGGAAAAGACCCTCTGAGATCATCAAGTCCAACCCTTGGTCCAACTCCAGTCCCTTTACCAGATCATGGCACTCAGTGCCACGGCCAAGCTCAGCTGAAAAACCTCCAGGGATGGGGAATCCACCCCCTCTCTGGGCAGCCCATTCCAATCCCTGAGCACTCTCTCTGTAAAGAATTTCTTTCTGCTCTCCAACTTCAATTTCCCCTGGCAGAGCTTGAGCCCATCGTGCCCCCTTGTCCTATTGCTGAGTGCCTGGGAGAAGAGACCAACCCCCACCTGGCCAGAGCTTCCCTTCAGGCAGTTCCAGACAGTGCTGAGGTCACCTCTGAGCCTCCTCTTCTCCAGGCTGAACACCCCCAGCTCCCTCAGCCTCTCCCCACAGCACTTGTGCTCCAGTCCCTTCTCCAGCCTCGTTGCTCTTCTCTGGCCCCACTCCAGCCCCTCAATCTCTTGCCTGACCTGAGGGGCCCAGAACTGAACACAACACTCAAGGTGTGGCCTCCCCAAGGCAGAGTCCAGGGGAAGGGTCCCTGCCCTGGGCCTGCTGGCCACGCTAGTTTGGATCCAGGCCAGGATCCCCTTGGCCTTCTTGGCCACCTGGGCACACTGGTGGCTCCTGTTGAGCTTCCTGTCCCTCAGTCCCCCCAGGTCCCTCTGCCTGGCTGCTCTCCAGCCACTCTGTGCCCAGCCTGGAGCACTGCAGGGGGTTGGGGTGGGCAAAGGGCAGGACCTGCACTTGGCCTTGTTGAACTCCATCCCATTGGAATCAGCCCATCTCTCCAGTCTGTCCAGATCCCTCTGCAGAGCCCTCCTGCCTTCCAGCCTGTCCAGGTCCTTCTCCAGATCCCTCCACATTGTCCAGATCCCTCTGCAGATCCCTCCAGCCTGTCCAGATCCCTCTATAGATCCCTCCAGCCTGTCCAGATCCCTCTGCAGATCCCTCCTGCCTTCCAGCAGGTCCAGATCTTTCTCCATATTCCTCCAGCCTGTCCAGGTCCCTCTGCAGATCCCTCCAGCCTGTCCAGATCTCTCTGCAGAGCCCTCCTGCCTTCCAGCAGGTCCAGATCTTTCTGCAGATCCCTCCAGCCTGTCCAGATCCCTCTATAGATCCCTCCAGACTCTCCAGATCTCTCTGCAGAGCCCTCCTGCCTTCCAGCAGGTCCAGATCTTTCTCCAGATCCCTCCAGCCTGTCCAGATCTCTCTGCAGAGCCCTCCTGCCTTCCAGCATGTCCAGATCTTTCTCCAGATTCCTTCCAGCCTGTCCAGGTCCCTCTGCAGATCCCTCCAGCCTGTCCAGATCTCTCTGCAGAGCCCTCCTGCCTTCCAGCAGGTCCAGATCTTTCTCCAGATTCCTTCCAGCCTGTCCAGGTCCCTCTGCAGATTCCTTCAGCCTGTCCAGGTCCCTCTGCAGATCCCTCCAGCCTGTCCAGATCTCTCTGCAGAGCCCTCCTGCCTTCCAGCAGGTCCAGATCTTTCTCCAGATTACTTCCAGCCTGTACAGGTCCCTCTGCAGATTCCTCCAGCCTGTCCAGATCCCTCTATAGATCCCTCCAGCCTGTACAGGTCCCTCTGCAGATCCCTCCAGCCTGTACAGGTCCTTCTCCAGATCCCTCCAGCCTGTCCAGGTCCCTCTGCAGATCCCTCCAGCCTGTCCAGATCCGTCTATAGATCCCTCCAGCCTGTCCAGG
>NC_092497.1:852436-872436 GCF_047495875.1 Pithys albifrons albifrons | reverse complement strand
CTGGCCTGAATTCCTCAATTCTGAACCAGATAATTGCCACATTTATCCTGGTTTGCCCAAAAAACCACATTTGGGAAGGCACAGAACAGGATCTGGTGATGTCAAAGAGCTGCTTTGGTTCTTCCAAGCAGGTTTGGATTCAGGGAATCACCAAGTCCATGGTCTGACCTTCTTAAGGCACTGCCAGCAAATACACAGGAGGGATTTCACCATTTTTTCTGAATAAATTTAAAATAAAACCCTTTCTGAAACTACCACACTGTTATCAACAATCTCATCCTTTTGATGCTTCTCCTTTAATCCACAAATCACAAGAGCTGGCCTGAATTCCTCAATTCTGAACCAGATAATTGCCACATTTATTTTGGTTTGCCCAGAAAAAACCACATTTGGGAAGGCACAGAACAGGATCTGGTGATGTCAAAGAGCTGCTTTGGTTCTTCCAGGCAGGTTTGGATTCAGGGAATCACCAAGTCCATGGTCTGACCTTCTTAAGGCACTGCCAGCAAATACATGGGAGGGATTTCACCATTTTTTTCTGAATAAATTTAAAATAAAACCCTTTCTGAAACTACCACACTGTTATCAACAATCTCATCCTTTTGATGCTTCTCCTTTAATCCACAAATCACAAGAGCTGCCCTGAATTCCTCAATTCTGAACCAGATAATTGCCACATTTATCTTGGTTTGACCAAAAACCCACATTTGGGAAGGCACAGAACAGGGTCTGGTGATGTCAAGGAGCTGCTTTGGTTCTTCCAGGCAGGTTTGGATTCAGGGAATCACCAAGTCCATGGTCTGACCTTCTTAAGGCACTGCCAGCAAATACATGGGAATTTTCTGAATAAATTTAAAATAAAACCCTTTCTGAAACTACCACACTGTTATCAACAATCTCATCCTTTTGATGCTTCTCCTTTAATCCACAAATCACAAGAGCTGGCCTGAATTCCTCAATTCTGAACCAGGTAATTGCCACATTTATCCTGGTATACCCAGAAAAATACAGGACAGCAGGTTTGGTGAAGGCACAGAACAGGATCTGGTGATGTCAAAGAGCTGCTTTGGTTCTTCCAGGCAGGTTTGGGATTCAGGAAATCACCAAGTCCATGGTCTGACCTTCTTAAGGCACTGCCAGCAAATACACAGGAGGGATTTCACCATTTTTTCTGAATAAATTTAAAATAAAACCCTTTCTGAAACTACCACACTGTTATCAACAATCTCATCATTTTGATGCTTCTCCTTTAATCCACAAATCACAAGAGTTGGCCTGAATTCCTCAATTCTGAAGAATTGCCACATTTATCCTGGTTTGCCCTAAAACAACCACATTTGGGAAGGCACAGAACAGGGTCTGGTGATGTCAAAGAGCTGCTTTGGTTCTTCCAGGCAGGTTTGGATTCAGGGAATCACCAACTGCATGGTCTGACCTTCTTAGCAAATACACAGGAGTTTTCTGAGTACATTTAAAATAAAACCCTTTCTGAAACTACCACACTGTTATCAACAATCTCATCCTTTTGATGGTTCCTTTAATCCACAAATCACAAGAGCTGGCCTGAATTCCTCAATTCTGAACCAGATAATTGCCACATTTATCTTGGTTTGCCCAAAAAAACACATTTGGGAAGGCACAGAATGGGATCTGGTGATGTCCAAGAGCTGCTTTGGTTCTTCCAGGCAGGTTTGGATTCAGGGAATCACCAACTGCCTGGTGTGACCTTCTTAAGGCACTGCCAGCAAATACATGGGAATTTTCTGAATTAATTTAAAATAAAACCCTTTCTGAAACTACCACACTGTTATCAACAATCTCATCCTTTTGATGGTTCCTTTAATCCACAAATCACAAGAGCTGGCCTGAATTCCTCAATTCTGAATAATTGCCACATTTATCCTGGTTTGCCCAGAAAAAACCACATTTGGGAAGGCACAGAACAGGATCTGGTGATGTCAAAGAGCTGCTTTGGTTCTTCCAGGCAGGTTTGGGATTCAGGAAATCACCAAGTCCATGGTCTGACCTTCTTAGCAAATACACAGGAGGGATTTCACCATTTTTTCTGAATTAATTTAAAATAAAACCCTTTCTGAAACTACCACACTGTTATCAACAATCTCATCCTTTTGATGGTTCCTTTAAGCCACAAATCACAAGAGCTGGCCTGAATTCCTCAATTCTGAATAATTGCCACATTTATCTTGGTTTGCCCTAAAACAACCACATTTGGGAAGGCACAGAACAGGGTCTGGTGATGTCAAAGAGCTGCTTTGGTTCTTCCAGGCAGGTTTGGGATTCAGGGAATCACCAAGTCCATGGTCTGACCTTCTTAGCAAATACACAGGAGCTTTCTGAGTACATTTAAAATAAAACCCTTTCTGAACTACCACACTGTTATCAACAATCTCATCCTTTTGATGCTTCTCCTTTAATCCACAAATCACAAGAGCTGGCCTGAATTCCTCAATTCTGAACCAGGTAATTGCCACATTTATCCTGGTTTGCCCAAAAAAACACAGGACAGCAGGTTTGGTGAAGTCACAGAACAGGATCTGGTGATGTCAAAGAGCTGCTTTGGTTCTTCCAGGCAGGTTTGGATTCAGGGAATCACCAAGTCCATGGTCTGACCTTCTTAGCAAATACACAGGAGGGATTTCACCATTTTTTCTGAATAAATTTAAAATAAAACCCTTTCTGAAACTACCACACTGTTATCAACAATCTCATCCCTTTGATGGTTCCTTTAATCCACAAATCACAAGAGCTGGCCTGAATTCCTCAATTCTGAACCAGGTAATTGCCACATTTATCCTGGTTTGCCCTAAAACAACCACATTTGGGAAGGCACAGAACAGGATCTGGTGATGTCAAAGAGCTGCTTTGGTTCTTCCAGGCAGGTTTGGATTCAGGGAGGCACCAAGTCCATGGTCCGACCTTCTTAAGGCACTGCCAGCAAATACATGGGAATTTTCTGAGTAAATTAAAAATAAAACCCTTTCTGAAACTACCACAGTGTTATCAACAATCTCATCCTTTTGATGCTGCCTTTATTAATCCACAAATCACAAGAGCTGGCCTGAATTCCTCAATTCTGAACCAGGTAATTGCCACATTTATCCTGGTTTGCCCTAAAACAACCACATTTGGGAAGGCACAGAACAGGATCTGGTGATGTCAAAGAGCTGCTTTGGTTCTTCCAGGCAGGTTTGGATTCAGGGAATCACCAAGTCCATGGTCTGACCTTCTTAAGGCACTGCCAGCAAATACGTGGGAATTTTCTGAGTAAATTAAAAATAAAACCCTTTCTGAAACTACCACACTGTTATCAACAATCTCATCCTTTTGATGCTTCTCCTTTAAGCCACAAATCACAAGAGCTGGCCTGAATTCCTCAATTCTGAACCAGATAATTGCCACATTTATCCTGGTTTGCCCAGAAAAAACCACATTTGGGAAGGCACAGAACAGGATCTGGTGATGTCAAAGAGCTGCTTTGGTTCTTCCAGGCAGGTTTGGATTCAGGGAATCACCAAGTCCATGGTCTGACCTTCTTAGCAAATACATGGGAGGGATTTCACCATTTTTTTCTGAATAAATTTAAAATAAAACCCTTTCTGAAACTACCACACTGTTATCAACAGTCTCATCCTTTTGATGCTTCTCCTCTAATCCACAAATCACAAGAGCTGGCCTGAATTCCTCAATTCTGAAGAATTGCCACATTTATCCTGGTTTGCCCAAAAAACCACATTTGGGAAGGCACAGAACAGGATCTGGTGATGTCAAAGAGCTGCTTTGGTTCTTCCAGGCAGGTTTGGATTCAGGGAGGCACCAAGTCCATGGTCTGACCTTCTTAAGGCACTGCCAGCAAATACATGGGAATTTTCTGAATAAATTTGAAATAAAACCCTTTCTGAAACTACCACACTGTTATCAACAATCTCATCCTTTTGATGGTTCCTTTAATCCACAAATCACAAGAGCTGGCCTGAATTCCTCAATTCTGAACCAGGTAATTGCCACATTTATCCTGGTTTGCCCAGAAAAAACCACATTTGGGAAGGCACAGAACAGGATCTGGTGATGTCAAAGAGCTGCTTTGGTTCTTCCAGGCAGGTTTGGATTCAGGGAATCACCAAGTCCATGGTCTGACCTTCTTAGCAAATACACAGGAGCTTTCTGAGTACATTTAAAATAAAACCCTTTCTGAAACTACCACACTGTTATCAACAATCTCATCCTTTTGATGCTTCTCCTCTAATCCACAAATCACAAGAGCTGGCCTGAATTCCTCAATTCTGAACCAGGTAATTGCCACATTTATCCTGGTTTGCCCAGAAAAAACCACCTTTGGGAAGGCACAGAACAGGATCTGGTGATGTCAAAGAGCTGCTTTGGTTCTTCCAGGCAGGTTTGGGTTCAGGGAATCACCAACTGCATGGTCTGACCTTCTTAGCAAATACATGGGAGGGATTTCACCATTTTTGCTGAATAAATTTAAAATAAAACCCTTTCTGAAACTACCACACTGTTATCAACAATCTCATCCTTTTGATGCTTCTCCTTTAAGCCACAAATCACAAGAGCTGGCCTGAATTCCTCAATTCTGAATAATTGCCACATTTATCTTGGTTTACCCAAAAAACCACATTTGGGAAGGCACAGAACAGGATCTGGTGATGTCAAAGAGCTGCTTTGGTTCTTCCAGGCAGGTTTGGATTCAGGGAATCACCAAGTCCATGGTCTGACCTTCTTAAGGCACTGCCAGCAAATACACAGGAGGGATTTCACCATTTTTTTCTGAATAAATTTAAAATAAAACCCTTTCTGAAACTACCACACTGTTACCAACAATCTCATCCTTTTGATGGTTCCTTTAAGCCACAAATCACAAGAGCTGGCCTGAATTCCTCAATTCTGAACCAGGTAATTGCCACATTTATCTTGGTTTGCCCTAAAACAACCACATTTGGGAAGGCACAGAACAGGATCTGGTGATGTCAAAGAGCTGCTTTGGTTCTTCCAGGAATATTTTGAATTTAAATCCAAATTCAGGGAGGCACCAACTGGAAAAGCAACTTTGTTTGTTTGGCTTTAATGCTGCCAAGCAAGAAGTTCAGCCCCTCAGCAGCAGCTCCAACAGCATTTTATTTGCCTGGAAATCCATCATGATGTGCTTGGACATGGTTAATAAAAGGGAAAAACCAAAAATTCAGTGATTTTAAGCAATTCCCACCACCCAAATTGAGTAGAAACATCAAATTCCCATCCAAAGAGCAGATAAAGTGACCACACAATAATTCAGAGTATTCCACACACGGTGTAGGGGAATCACCACCATTGGTTTATTCTGGATTTGCCACTGAGCCTGTTCAAGTGAAACTCATAAACCACATTTTCCCCTGAGCTGGTTTTTAAAGCAGATTAAAACAGTATTAAAATAATATTAAAACCTGACAGTGATTTTCTGTTTCCTGATGCAGAACCAGCAGCAGGACAAGGAAATATTTATTATATATTTAATTTCTGGCTGTGAGCTTTGGTTCTGTACTAAAGGATCATTTCCAGGTAACAACAAAAACCAGCAGAGATGGACACACGAGTTAAAGAGTGTGAAGTTTAATGGGGGTTTTTAAAGTAATTTTTGCTTGGATATTTCCAATAATCTTTATTTTTTATTAATTAGCAGCATTCAGCAGTGAGGGGTTTGGGGTTTTAATTTTTGTTTGGTTTTTTTAAGTTGGAAATAATGAAAAGAGAATGTGGGAACAAACTTGGCTGAAGACTCTTCTTAAGGAATTTGTCAGTATTTGCCTCCCACATGCAAATATTATACATATTATAGATTATATACTATATATCTACATATTTTTTATTTTATATATAGTTGCATGTTATATATATTTTATATATAATTTATATATACACCATATATAAATATAAAAATATAAACATATATAAATATATATTTATATATTATACAATATATATATTTATAAATATTTGTATATTTATATTATTTATATTTATTTTCATTTTTATATTTATATTATATTATTTATATATTTTTATCTATATCAGATTTTTATTTATTAATATAGTTTTATATATTATTTATATATAATTTATATATAAATAGATAAATATAAATATACATAAATATATTTTATATACTATATATTTTATATACTATATATTTTATATATTTTTATTCCATATATAGTTTTATATATAATTTATATATAAATCTAAATATATAAATATATATTTTTATATATATATATTTATATGTTCTATACTGTATATTTTATATATTTTTATTTTATATATCTCATATTTTATATATAGTTTCATATATAACTTATATAAAAATATATATTTATAGATTATATACTATATATATATATTATATATTTATATATAGTTTTATATGTAATTTATATATAAATATATATTTATAGGTTATATACTACATATTTATATATATGTATTTTATATATATTATATTTTTATTATTTCTTTTATATCTAATTTATATATCTAATTTATATATAAATATATAAACGTGGCTACATAAATATGTATTAATATATTATATATTATATATATTTCTATTTTATATATATTATATTTTTATTATATATAGTTTTATATATAATTTTTATATATAGTTTATATATATAAATATAAAAATATATATTTTATATGTATTATATATATAATTTACATTTTTATATATAATCTAAAGTTTTTATTTATTTATGTATATAATTTAATGACTCCATCAGTACTTCCCCTGATACCCCACTCAGGTGGTTCCCAAACCCAGATGCCTTTCCATCCCTTCTCACTCCCTCCCAGAGACTCATATATATAATTTATACTCATATTTATATATATAATATGTAAAGTATTTATTTTTTTATATATTGGGAAGTATTTATTTATTTATATATATAATTTAATGACTTCATCAGTACTTCCCCTGATACCCCACTCAGCTGGTTCCCAAACCCAGATGCCTTTCCATCTCCTTTTTATTCCCTCCCAGAGACTCATATATATAATTTATACTCATATTTATATATATATATAGTATGTAAAGGATTTATTGATATATATAATTTAAAGTATTTATTTATTTATATATATAATTCAATGACTTCATCAGTACTTCCCCTGATACCCCACTCAGGTGGTTCCCAAACCCAGATGCCTTTCCATCTCCTCTTTTCACTCCCTCCCAGAGACTCATATATGTAATTTATATTTATATATATAGAATGTAAAGGATTTATTGATATATGTAATTTAAGTATCTATTTATATATATATATAATTTAATGACTTCATCAATACATTCCCTGATACCCCACTCAGGTGGTTCCCAAACCCAGACCCTTTCCATCCCTTCTCACTCCCTCCCAGAGACTCATATATATATAATTTATATTTATATTTATATTTATATTTATATTTATATTTATATAAAGAATTCATTATTTATATAATTTAAATTATTTATTTATTTTTTTATTTATATAATTTAATGACTTCATCAGTACTTCCCCTGATACCCCACCCAGGTGGTTCCCAAACCCAGATGCCTTTCCATCTCCTCTTTTTATTCCCTCCCAGAGACTCATATATATAATTTATACTCATATTTATATAGAGAGAATGTAAAGGATTTATTGATATATATAATTTAGGTATTTATTTATTTATTTATATAAATTCAATGACTTCATCAATACATCCTCTGATACCCCACTCAGGTGGTTCCCAAACCCAGACCCTTTCCATCCCTTCTCACTCCCTCCCAGTGACTCATATATATAATTTATATTTATATATATAGAATGTAAAGGATTTATTGATATATATAATTTAAAGTATTTATATTTTATTTATATAATTTAATGACTCCATCAGTACTTCCCCTGATACCCCACTCAGGTGGTTCCCAAACCCAGATCCTTTCCATCCCTTCCCACTCCCTCCCAGAGACTGATATATATGTAATTTATATTTATATTTTTATATATATGTAATGTAAAGGATTTATTGATATATATAATTTAAGTATTTATTTATTTATATAATTTAATGACTCCATCAGTACTTCCCCTGATACCCCACTCAGGTGGTTTCCAAACTCAGACCCTTTCCATCCCTTCTCACTCCCTCCCAGAGACTCATATACATATAATTTATATTTATATATATAATATGTAAAGAAATCATTTATTTATATAATTTAAAGTATTTATTTATTTATTTATTTAATTTAATGACTCCATCAGTACTTCCCCTGATACCCCACTCAGGTGGTTCCCAAACCCAGATGCCTTTCCATCTCCTCTTTTTATTCCCTCCCAGAGACTCATATATATAATTTATATTTATATTTATATATATAATATAAAGAATTCATTTATTTATATAAAGTATTTATTTTTTTTTATTTATATAATTTAATGACTTCATCAATACTTCCCCTGATACCCCACTCAGGTGGTTCCCAAACCCAGACCCTTTCCATCCCTTCTCACTCCCTCCCAGAGACTCATATATATAATTTATATTTATTTATATATATATAGAATGTAAAGGATTTATTGATATATATGATTTAAAGTTTTTATTTTTATATCTATATATATATATCTATATATCTATATATATATATAGATATATATAATTCAATGACTTCATCAATACATCCTCTGATACCCCACTCAGGTGGTTCCCAAACCCAGATGCCTTTCCATCTCCTCTTTTCACTCCCTCCCAGAGACTCATATATATATAATTTATATTTATATATATAGAATGTAAAGGATTTATTGATATATGTAATTTAAGTATTTATTTATTTATGTATATAAATTAATGACTCCATCAGTACTTCCTCTGATACCCCACTCAGGTGGTTCCCAAACCCAGACCCTTTCCATCCCTTCCCACTCCCCCCCAGAGACTCATATATATATAATTTATATTTATATTTATATATATATATTATGTAAAGTATTTATTTATTTATTTATGTATATAATTTAATGACTCCATCAGTACTTCCCCTGATACCCCACTCAGGTGGTTCCCAAACCCAGACCCTTTCCATCCCTTCTCACTCCCTCCCAGAGACTCATATATATATAATTTATATTTATATTTATATATATATTATGTAAAGTTTTTATTTACATATTTATATAATTCAATGACTCCATCAGTACTTCCCCTGATACCCCACTCAGCTGGTTCCCAAACCCAGACCCTTTCCATCCCTCCCCACTCCCCCCCAGAGACCCGGAGGATCTGACACATGCTGTGCCCACACCAAACCCACTCACCTGAACTCTGCAGAGTCAGCCCTGACAGATCTTTGGAAACAAGAAAGAGAAAGGGGAGTGGGGGTTACATTTATTGTACTGACAGGTATTAATGTTCAAACTATCACAAGCCTTTAAAGGTCAGCACTGCAAAAAGAGTTACTGCACAATCCCCAGTTACCCCTCCAGGAACTGTCTGAGAAGAGAACACGGGAACTTCAGGAAAAGACATAAATAAAAGAATAAAGTTGGAATAAAGTAATAATTGCGTTAAAGGAGATAGAGAGCAACAAAGGAGTAAGTTATAATTGAATAAATTAATAATTATTAATAAATTAAATTTAATTGAATGGAATTAACAATAATGGTAATTTACAATTAAATAAATTAATAATTGTTAATAAATTAAATTTAGCTGAATGGAATTAACAATAATGGTAATTTACAATTCAATAAATTAATAATTATTAATAAAGTAAATTTAGTTAAATGGAATTAACAATAATGGTAATTTACAATTAAATAAATTAATAATTATTAATAAATTATATTTAGTTAAATGGAATTAACAATAATGGTAATTTACAATTAAATAAATTAATAATTATTAATAAAGTAAATTTAATTGAATGGAATTAACAATAATGGTAATTTACAATTAAATAAATTAATAATTATTAATAAAGTAAATTTAATTGAATGGAATTAACAATAATGGTAATATACAATTAAATAAATTAATAATTATTAATAAAGTAAATTTAGTTAAATGGAATTAACAATAATGGTAGTTTATAATAAACTAAGTAAATACAATATAAATGAATTAAATATAATTAAATAGAATAATTAATTTATAATTATAATTAAATACGTTAATTACATACAAATAAATTAAATATAATTAAATGTAATTAATAATAATTAATTATAATGTATAATTAAATGAAAAATAAATAATAAATTAAATGAAATATGATTAAATAACATTATTAATAATTAGTTCTAAGTAGTAATTAAATAAATGAAATATAAATAAATAGAAAATAAAATATTAATAAATTAAATATAATTAAATAATATTATTAATAATTAATTCTAGGTAATAATTAAATAAAATATAAATAGATAATAAAATATTAATAAATTAAATTAAATATGATTAAAAAACATTATTAATAATTAATTGTAGGTAATAATTAAATAACAAAAATATAAATAAATAAAAATAAAATAGAAATTATTTAAATTACGTTTGAATAAAATAAACTACATATAATTAAATAGAATAAGTAACTATAAGTAATAATTGAATAAATAAAATATAAATAAATAAAAAATAAAATATAAATTAATTAAATTACATATAAATAAATTAAACTAAATATAATTAAATAGGATAATTAATTATAAATTATAAGTAAGAATAAAAAAAGACAATAGAAATAAATGAGAAATAAAATATAAATTATATTACATATAAATAAATAAAACTAAATATAATTAAATAGGATAATTAATTATAAGTAATAATTAAAAAATAAAATAGAAATAAATGAGAAATAAAATATAAATTAAATTACATATAAATAAATTAAACTAAATATAATTAAATAGAATAAATAATTATTAGTAATAACTAAATAAATAAAATATAAATAAATAATAAATAAAATATAAATTAAATTAAATATTAATAAATTTAAATTTAATTAAATAGAATAATTAATTATAATTTATAATTAAATAAATGCATAAATATAAATAAAATTATTAACTAGAATTGAATAAAATTAATAATAACTAATTATAATCTACAATAAATTAAATATAAATAAATTAAATATAAATAAACTAAATATAAATGAATTAAATGTAAATAAATTAAATGTGAATAAATTAACTATAAATTAACTATAAATAAATTAACTATAAATAAATTAACTATAAATAAATTAACTATAAATAAATTAAATATAATAAATTAAATATAAATAAATTAAATATGAATAAATTAAATATAAATAAATTAAAAATAATAAATTAAATATAATGACTATAATTAATAGTACCTATTTATATTAAATACAATTAATTATGATTAATTGCAATACCTCCATTGCCCTATTCCCACACTCATGTCCCCAGTTATCCCCGTTGCCCCGCTCTGTCCCGGCCCAGCCCAGGCACTCACCGATGCCCGGTGACACCACCCGCTCATAGTGGTAGGGGTTGACACAGACACTGTCACACTTCAGGTCAAAGGCAAACTGGCAGTACTTGACGTGCTTCAGCTCGTTCTTGTGCAGGTCCGGCCACCGCCACAGCCGCGCGTAGATCACGTGGGGGAACCCCTTCCGACCCGCCACCTGGGGTGGGGTGGGCAGGGGGACAGCGGTCAGAAAAGCCACTTCATACAGGGAGGGGAGCAAAAGCATGGGAGGGGTGAACAGCAACATACCCTCAAGCCACTGTTTTCATATTTATATATTTATATACGTAAATATTTATATATTTATATATATATATATATGTGTGTGTGTGTGTGTGTGTATATATATGTATATGTATGTATATGTATATATAATATATATATAAAATATATATAAATATAATATATATAATACAGATTATATATATTACATTTATATTATTTATATATATATTTTTTATATATGTATGTGTGTATATGTATATATTATATATATAATATAATATAAATATAATATATATAATATATAATATATTATATATATAAATATATATAAATATATAAAAATATAAATATACTATATATAATATATATTATATATAATATATATAATATATATAATATATAATATATATAATATATATAGTATATTATATATATAATATATACTATATTATATATAGTATATTTATATTATATTTATATATATTTTTATATATATTTTTATATATATTTATATATATTATATATAATATATATTATATTTATATTATATTTATATATATTTATATATATATTTATATATGTAATACATTATATATATAAAAATATAGTATATATTAATATAATTATATATTATGTAATATATTTTTATATATACATATACACACATATATATACATATATACACATATACATTTACATAGATATAAAAATATATAGATATAGATATATAAATATACATATCTATATATAAATATATATGTATAAAAATATTAATCTATATCTACATCTAATCTATATATTTATATATCTATATATCTATAAAAACTATATGTAATTAAATATATGTTAAGATTAGATATATCAATATATATATATAAAAGGGAGACAAACAACAACACACCCTCATTCCATTATTAATATATATATATAATTATATATATTAAAATTAAATATATCTTTATATATATAAAAAAGGGGAGACAACAACACACCCTCATCCCATTATTAATATATATATATAACTATATATATTAAAATTAAATATATCTATATATATATAAAAGGGAGACAAACAAGACACCATCATTCCATTAGTAATATATATATAATTATATATTAAAATAAATAAATAAATATAAAAGGGAGACAACAACACACCCTCATTGCATTATTAATATAAATATATTATTATATATATATATATATATGTATATATATATATATATATATATATATATATATATAAAAGGGAGACAAACAACAACACACACTCATTCCATTATTAATACATATATAGAATTATATATATTAAAATTAAATATATCTATATATATAAAAGGGAGACAACAACACACCCTCATTCCATTATTAAAATAAATATATAAAAATATATATAATTATATATATTAAAATTAAATATATCTATATATATATAAAAGGGGGACAAACAACAACACACCCTCATTCCATTCTTTTGACAGATCTTCTGGTTTAAAATCATTTAAAATCATAGAATCATGAAATGCATTGGGTTGGAAGAGACCTCTGAGATCACAAAGTCCAACCCTTGATCCAACCCCGCTGTGATCACCAGCCCAGGGCACTCTGTGAAGACGTGGATCAAGACGTGGTGGATTCTCACTCAGTGCCACATCCACAGAATCACAGAATGGATTGGGTTGGAAAAGCCCCCCAAGACCATCAAGTCCCACCCTTGGTCCAACTCCAGTCCCTTTACCAGATCATGGCACTCAGTGCCACGGCCAAGCTCAGTTGAAAAACCTCCAGGGATGGGGAATCCACCCCCTCTCTGGGCAGCCCATTCCAATCCCTGAGCACTCTCTCTGCAAAGGATTTCTTTCTGCTCTCCAACTTCAATTTCCCCTGGCAGAGCTTGAGCCCATCGTGCCCCCTTGTCCTATTGCTGAGTGCCTGGGGCCCTACAGAATCCCACAGACCCCCCATAGCCCCCCAGAGATGCTCACACACCCCCTATAGAATCCCACAGACCCCCCATAGCCCCCCATAGATGCTCACACAGCCCCTATAGAATCCCACAGACCCCCCATGGCCCCCCAGAGATGCTCACACACCCCTATAGAATCCCACAGACCCCCCATGGCCCCCCAGAGATGCTCACACACCCCCTACAGAATCCCACAGACCCCCCATAGCCCCCCAGAGATGCTCACACACCCCCTATAGAATCCCACAGACCCCCCATAGCCCCCCACAGATGCTCACACACCCCCTATAGAATCCCACAGACCTCCCATAGACCCCCTAGAGATGCTCATAGACCCCCATACACCTCATAGACCCTCACACACCCCTATAGACCCCCATGGACCCCCCACAGAACCCCACAGATCCTCACACACCCCTATAGATCCCCTATCGACCCCCATGGACCCCACAGACTCTCACACACCCCTATAGACCCCCATGGACCCCAGAGACCCTCACGCACCCCTATAGATCTCCTATAGACCCCCATGGACCCCCCATAGACCCCACATATAACACCACAGACCCTCACACAACCCTATAGACCCCCATGGGCCACCCACAGAACCCCACAGATCCTCACACACCCCTATAGATCCCCTATAGACCCCCATGGACCCCTCATAGACCCCCCATAGATCCTTACACACCCCTATAGACCCCCATGGGGCCCCCCACAGACCCCCCATAGAACCCCAAAGACCCTCACACACCCCTACAGATCCCCTATAGACCCCGATGGACCCCACAGACCCTCACGCACCCCTATAGATCTCCTATAGACCCCCATGGACCCCCCATAGACCCCACATATAACACCACAGACCCTCACACAACCCTATAGACCCCCATGGGCCACCCACAGAACCCCCACAGAACCCCACAGACCCTCACACACCCCTATAGATCCCCTATAGACCCCCATGGACCCCACAGATCCCCCATAGAACCCCACAGACCCTCACACACCCCTATAGATCCCCTATAGACCCCCATGGACCCCACAGACCCTCACACACCCCTATAGATCCCCAATAGACCCCCATGGACCCCACAGACCCTCACACACCCCTATAGATCCCCTATAGACCCCCATGGACCCCTCATAGCCCCCCACAGAACCCCACAGATCCTCACACACCCCTATAGACCCCCATGGGCCCCCCACAGACCCCCATAGAACCCCACAGACCCTCACACACCCCTATAGATCCCCTATAGACCCCCATGGACCCCACAGATCCCCCATAGAACCCCACAGACCCTCACACACCCCTATAGATCCCCTATAGACCCCCATGGACCCCACAGACCCTCACACACCCCTATAGATCCCCAATAGACCCCCATGGACCCCACAGACCCTCACACACCCCTATAGACCCCCATGGACCCCCCACAGAACCCCACAGACCCTCACACACCCCTATAGATCCCCTATAGACCCCCATGGACCCCTCATAGACCCCCCATAGAACCCCACAGATCCTCACACCCCCCCTATAGATCATAGAATAGAATCAGAGAATGGATTGGGTTGGAAAAGACCTCCGAGATCATCAAGTCCAACCCTTGGTCCAACTCCAGTCCCTTTACCAGATCATGGCACTCAGTGCCACGGCCAAGCTCAGCTGAAAAACCTCCAGGGATGGGGAATCCACCCCCTCTCTGGGCAGCCCATTCCAATCCCTGAGCACTCTCTCTGCAAAGAATTTCTTTCTGCTCTCCAACTTCAATTTCCCCTGGCAGAGCTTGAGCCCCCTTTATCTTCATTTCATGGGCTATCCTGGCTGTTTTAATTAGTTCAAGAGGCTCTGGGGCTCTCTTGGTGTGGCATCTTCAAGGACAGGTCTGTACCTTGTGAGTTCTGCTCTATTTTATACAGTGAATTTTATAACAACCACTAAGCACAGACAGCAATACCTATAATAACTTCCAAGCATAGACAGTAATACCTATAATAACTACTAATCATAGGTAGATAATACCTATAATAACTACCAAGCACAGGTGTATCAATTAATAACATTATCAATCCATAATAATAAGGGAAATTTTCACCATGCAATTTACTGGCTTGAGAGGCTTACAAATACCTCACAGCTCTCTGTAACTGGGAAAAATATGTTCTAATTTAAAGATAAAATCCAATAGATTTTTTCAACATGAGACAGTTTATTAAGTTCTGTGATCCAACCGTTGCCTGGTTTAGATTAATGAAGTTGTAATCATGCCAAAGAAGCTTTGTTAAAATTACTCAGATTAATACACCACATGCATTTTAATCTATTTATTATTCTTATTTAATTATAACAATTTGAGATAGCAACACTGCCTTAGTTTTGCTGGGGTTTTAACATTGCAAGGGTAATATTCTTGAGGGGGAAATCAGAATAATTATTAAGAAGAATGTTAAAGTTTCATCGTGGTTTTCAAGTCCCCACAACCACTTGTGGTGAAAACACAGATGAGCAGCTGGATTTGTGACATGACCCTGTTTTTTACTGCCAGAAACACGCTGGTTTGGGGTGGTGACCCAGTGCCTGCTGCTCCTTGGGGAATAAATAACAATTCCCAGAGCTCCAGGCACAAAACAAAGACTAAAAACAGGGGTGGGGATCAAAAGAAGAGCTGCTCCTCCTCAGCTCTACAGAGCCACCTGTGTCAGTCACTCCTGCCCCAGAAAACATCTGGTTTGCAGATCTGCATCATCCTGCAGAGCCCAAGTGTAGGGAGACAGCAAAGTCTGGAGGGGTTTCACATATTCTATATGTGAATAGAACTGATTCTGTGTCACCAGATCTGAGCTCTGGGGGCTTGGTGTGTTGATAATGTTGTTTCATTTTAGCTGGCAGCTTTTTTTGGTAAAAGTGGTGATGGTGTGGCCAAGTGTGATGTTTGTATTTGCCTCCAGCAGGGTAAAAAGGACAGGCAGTTAATAACATTTATTGCCTTTGCACAACTGTTTATAGTCAGGAACTTTCTCTTACCAGTGCTGTAATTGTCAGAGTCAAGTGGTCAGGAAAAAAAAGCTCATTTTGAGGTTTTAGTTCAACTTCTGGCTGTGTTAAATTGTGTAACTCCACCAGTCTGGGAGAGCAAATGTACCTGTGAAAGTGCTGATCAGTTTGGTGTCAGTGGCTGAGCTGAAGCCTTTTGGGGTCAAATTCTCTTAACCTGCTCTGAAATATCTCCAGTTTTAATTTAAATTTACAACAATTCTTGAAGTGTTTATTTGGGAGAAAAAAAAACCCCAAGCTGAGATGTGATGTCTGTATTTGTCTGCAGAAGAGTAAAAAGGACAGGAAGTTAATAATATTTATTGCCTTTGCACAATAGTTTGTAGTAACTTTTTCTTACCAGGCTGGGCACAGAGTGGCTGGAGAGCAGCCAGGCAGAGGGACCTGGGGGGACTGAGGACAGGAAGCTCAACAGGAGCCAACAGTGTGCCCAGGTGGCAAGAAGGCCAAGGGGATCCTGGCCTGGATCCAAACTAGCGTGGCCAGCAGGCCCAGGGCAGTGACCCTTCCCCTGGACTCTGCCTTGGGGAGGCCACACCTTGAGTGTTGTGTTCAGTTCTGGGCCCCTCAGTTGAGGCAAGAGATTGAGGGGCTGGAGCGGGGCCAGAGAAGAGCAACGAGGCTGGAGAAGGGACTGGATGTGGCACTGAGTGTCCTCTGAAACACCTCCAGGGGCAGAGAATCCAACATGTCTTGATCCAACCCCACTGTGATCACCAGCCCAGGGCACTGAGTGCTGGTGATCACAGTGGGGTTGGATCAAGGGTTGGACTTGATGATCTCAGAGGTCTCTTCCAACCCAACTGAGAAGAGCAACGAGGCTGGAGAAGGGACTGGAGCACAAGTGCTGTGGGGAGAGGCTGAGGGAGCTGGGGGTGTTTAGCCTGGAGAAGAGGAGGCTCAGAGGTGACCTCAGCACTGTCTGGAACTGCCTGAAGGGAAGTTCTGGCCAGGTGGGGGTTGGTCTCTTCTCCCAGGCACTCAGCAATAGGACAAGGGGGCACGATGGGCTCAAGCTCTGACAGGGGAAATTGAAGTTGGAGATGAGAAAAAAACTCCTTTGCAGAGAGAGTGCTCAGGGATTGGAATGGGCTGCCCAGAGAGGGGGTGGATTCCCCATCCCTGGAGGTTTTTCAGCTGAGCTTGGCCGTGGCACTGAGTGCCATGATCTGGTAAAGGGGACTGGAGTTGGACCAAGGGTTGGACTTGATGACCTCAGAGGTCTTTTCCAACCCAATCCATTCTCTGATTCTATTCTATGATCTATAGGGGTGTGTGAGGGTCTATGGGGTTCTATGGGGGGTCTATGAGGGGTCCATGGGGGTCTATAGAAGATCTATAGGGGTGTGTGAGGATCTGTGGGTTCCGTGGGGGGTCCATGGGGGTCTGTAGGGTATGTGAGGGTCTATGAGGTGTATGGGGGTCTATTGGGGATCTATAGGGGTGTGTGAGGATCTGTGGGGTTCAATGGAGTTCTGTGGGGGGTCCATGGGGGTCTACAGGGGTGTGTGAGGGTCTATAAGGTGTATGGGGGTCTATGAGCATCTCTGGGGGGCTATGGGGGGTCTGTGGGGTTCTATAGGGGGTGTGTGAGCATCTCTGGGGGGCTATGGGGGGTCTGTGGGATTCTATAGGGTGTGGTGTGAGCATCTCTGGGGGGCTGTGGGGGGTCTGTGGGATTCTGTAGGGGGTGTGTGAGCATCTCTGGGGGGCTATGGGGGGTCTGTGGGATTCTATAGGGGTGTGTGAGCATCTCTGGGGGGCTATGGGGGGTCTGTGGGATTCTATAGGGGGTGTGTGAGCATCCATGGGGGGCTATGGGGGTCTGTGGGATTCTATAGGGGGTGTGTGAGCATCTCTGGGGGGCTATGGGGGGTCTGTGGGATTCTATAGGGGGTGTGTGAGCATCTCTGGGGGGCTCTGGGGGGTCTGTGGGATTCTATAGGGGGTGTGTGAGCATCTCTGGGGGGCCATGGGGAGTCTGTGGGATTCTGTAGGGGGTCTATGAGCATCTGTGGGGGGCTATGGGGGGTCTGTGGGATTCTATAGGGCCCCAGGCACTCAGCAATAGGACAAGGGGGCACGATGGGCTCAAGCTCTGCCAGGGGAAATTGAAGTTGGAGAGCAGAAAGAAATTCTTTGCAGAGAGAGTGCTCAGGGATTGGAATGGGCTGCCCAGAGAGGGGGTGGATTCCCCATCCCTGGAGGTTTTCCAGCTGAGCTTGGCCGTGGCACTGAGTGCCATGATCTGGTAAAGGGACTGGAGTTGGACCAAGGGTTGGACTGGATGATCTTGGAGGGCTTTTCCAACCCAATCCATTCCAGGATTCTGGATCCACCTGTGTCATGTGTCACTCACTGCTGCTCCAGCTTCACCAGGAGGAAAAGACCCCCTGACTTTTGCACATTTACCCACCTGCAGCCTCCCATCCAGCGTCCTCTGTATGGTGACACACTTGCTGGGGTGAGCTCCGTTGGTGGTTATGGCTGTGATCAAAGAATCCAGCTCGTCCTTTTTCTCCTTCAGCTTTTTGACCAGGCTTTCAATGGCCCTTTTGGCGAAGGTTTCGCTCTCCCCGCCCTGTCGATGGCACATCAAGCTGTGGACAATGCTCAGACAAGCGTCGTTACTGGTTGGTGTGTTGGTAATAGACATATTGTCCATCTGTCTCTGCTTTCCCGCTCAGTTCTTGGGGGCTGTCGGGATTTCCAAGAGGTGATCCAAGTTAAGTGTTGGATGTACCGCCCCTTGGTAAGACCTAGGAGGAAAAAATACCCACATTAGAATTGGTTTTAATAGATTTCAGATCACACTTTCTAAGGGATTCTGTGGCTTTTTGCTGTGTTTATTTCAGGTTAAGAGCAGGATATTTTAAATACTTCATTGCTTGTCCTGTGACAAGTAAAAGATGTTTAATGTTCTGCTTGAAGTTCCAAAAATAAGATTTATTTTTTCCACTAGTTACAATATTTAAGTAAAGATGGTAGTTTATAATATATATATATTTTATATATATGGTTTATAGAATTACATATATGTAGTTTATATATATAAAAATATATATATTATCGTTTTTATATATAGTATATATTATATATTAATAATACATTAATATATTATTATATATAATATATATGATTACTTATATATTATTATATGTATTATATAATATATAATTATATATATTATGG
>NC_092497.1:710434-852336 GCF_047495875.1 Pithys albifrons albifrons | reverse complement strand
CACTCACAGACTCCCTGTCCCCCCTCCTGGGGGGGATTCCAGCGGCCTCTCCGCTGCTTTTCCCCTCATTATCTAAGAAGATTAAAGGCTTTGGGACGGTTGGAAAAGTCCCTCTCTCCTCGGCGGGTATTTAGAGGGTGTAATTCCCGATTAAGTTCCACGGCAGCTCCCAGGGAGGTAAAGATCCCTGGGAGGAGGGAGATCTGCTGCCAGATAAACCCTGTGGGATGTGGGCACAGCTCCGGGGGCACCTGATGGGATTGGCATCCCAGGGACTGCGGGATAATCCGGCCCCAAAGCCGCTTCCATCAGGCGTGGGAATCACCTACAGAATAAAAGGGAATAAAGACAAACCGCACATAAGGAATAGAGGGAAATTCCCAGAGGGTGAGATACAACCCTTGCCTTTGGAGCAGCAGCCTCTGGGATGTGCTGGGATCACCCAGCAGCCCTTCCAGCATCTTTCCTGGAGCACACCTGGATAGTCCTGACTCTCCCTTTATATGACAGAAATTCCATCGATCCTGGTAAGATGAAAATCGAGCCAAGAAGGGCAAAACCTTGAAGTCATCAGACAATTCCTGTTCCTGGATCCAGGTTTTGTGCCTCGAGTCTTGGAGCTGCCGTGGAGCAAATCCCACGGGCAAACCTGTTCCTGAATTCCTTAAACTCTGCCTGGCAAAGATTGTCCCAGAACTGGGTATTCCCAAGGCACAAAACTGCCCCTGGGGTGGCCTTTGGCTTTGGATCACCAAGTGTAGAACATTCCCCAGGGAATTATTGGGGAGATTTCCCTAAGACCATCCTGTTCTTGCCACGGCAAGATCTAAATGAGGATTTCTTGATCCTGTCTAATCCTCCTTCTCTGCCCTGCCCGGGAACAGGGAGGGGTGTGTGGAGTCAGCAGGAACTGTCAATGTGCAAGATGGTACAAGAGACCGAGAAAAAGGCACTGAAAGAGCCTTAAAACTTGATGAGGTGGCTCCAGAATGTTCTCCACTCAGGGAGACCCTCCCTCTGTGTTTCCCGTGCCCAGGGAGGATGGAGGGAATGCTGGGAGGGCTCTGCAGCCCCATGCCCGGGTGTGCTGGTGGGCAGGGCAGTGCCAGTGGCACTGATGCCACTGATCCCCTTTGCCTGGGGGGGCATCACCCCCCTGGAGCTGCCCCTGGTGCTGGTGCCACTGATCCCCTTTGCCTGGTGGGCACCACCCCCCTGGAGCTGCCCCTGGAGTTGCCCCTGGAGCTGGTGCCACTGATCCCCTTTGCCTGGTGGGCATCACCCCCCTGGAGCTGCTTTGGTGCTGGTGCCACCAATCCCCTTTTCCTGGGGGGCATCACCCCCCTGGAGCTGCCCCTGGTGCTGGTGCCACTGGGCCCCTTTTCCTGGTGGGCATCACCCCCCTGGAGCTGCCCCTGGTGCTGGTGCCACTGGGCCCCTTTTCTTGGTGGGCATCACCCCCCTGGAGATGTTTTGGTGCTGGTGCCACTGATCCCCTTTGCCTGGTGGGCACCACCCCCCTGGAGCTGCCCCTGGTGCTGGTGCCACTGGGCCCCTTTGCCTGGTGGGCACCACCCCCCTGGAGCTGCCCCTGGAGCTGCCCCTGGTGCTGGTGCCACTGATCCCCTTTGCCTGGTGAGCATCACCCCCCTGGAGCTGCTTTGGTGCTGGTGCCACTGGGCCCCTTTGCCTGGTGGGCACCACCCCCCTGGAGCTGCCCCTGGAGCTGGTGCCACTGGGCCCCTTTGCCTGGTGGGCATCACCCCCCTGGAGCTGCTTTGGTGCTGGTGCCACTGATCCCCTTTGCCTGGTGGGCATCAGCCCCCTGGAGCTGCCCCTGGAGCTGCCCCTGGTGCTGGTGCCACTGATCCCCTTTGCCTGGTGGGCATCACCTCCCTGGAGCTGCCCCTGGTGCTGGTGCCACTGGGCCCCTTTTCCTGCTTTGGAGCAGGCCTGGCTGAGAGTGGGGTCTGGTGTGGGTGTTGAGAGTGGGTGCTCTGGTGGGGAGCTGGCTGGGTGCTGGTTGGGTGCTGGCTCTGCACTGGATGAGTCCTGGCTCTGCCCTGCCTGGGTGCTGTGGGTGGGTGCTGGTTGGGTGCTGGCTCTGCACTGGCTGAGTCCTGGCTCTGCCCTGGCTGGGTGCTGGCTGGGTGCTGGTTGGGTGCTGGCTGTGCACTGGATGAGTCCTGGCTCTGCCCTGGCTGGGTGCTGGTTGGGTGCTGGCTCTGCACTGGATGAGTCCTGGCTCTGCCCTGGCTGGGTGCCGTGGGTGGGTGCTGGTTGGGTGCTGGCTCTGCACTGGCTGGGTGTCGTGGGTGGGTACTGGTTGGGTGCTGGCTCTGCACTGGATGAGTCCTGGCTCTGCCCTGGCTGGGTGCTGGTTGGGTGCTGGCTCTGCACTGGATGAGTCCTGGCTCTACCCTGGCTGGGTGCTGTGGGTGGGTGCTGGTTGGGTGCTGGCTCTGCACTGGATGAGTCCTGGCTCTGCCCTGGCTGGGTGCTGTGGGTGGGTGCTGGCTCTGCACTGGATGAGTCCTGGCTCTGCGCTGGCTGGGTGTCGTGGGTGGGTGCTGGCTCTGCACTGGATGAGTCCTGGCTCTGCGCTGGCTGGGTGCTGGTTGGGTGCTGGCTCTGCACTGGATGAGTCCTGGCTCTGCACTGGCTGGGTGTCGTGGGTGGGTGCTGGTTGGGTGCTGGCTGAATCCTGGCTCTGCACTGGCTGGGTGTCGTGGGTTGGTGCTGGTTGGGTGCTGGCTCTGCACTGGATGAGTCCTGGCTCTGCCCTGGCTGGGTGCTGTGGGTGGGTGCTGCTTGGGTGCTGGCTCTGCACTGGCTGGGTGCCGTGGGTGGGTGCTGGTTGGGTGCTGGCTCTGCACTGGATGAGTCCTGGCTCTGCCCTGGCTGGGTGCTGTGGGTGGGTGCTGGTTGGGTGCTGGCTGTGCACTGGATGAGTCCTGGCTCTGCCCTGGCTGGGTGCTGTGGGTGGGTGCTGATTGGGTGCTGGCTCTGCACTGGCTGAGTCCTGGCTCTGCGCTGGCTGGGTGCCGGATGGGTGCTGAGCACCCATGGGTGCTGCGCTGGTGCCGCTCTGTTGCAGACACAGCCAGATTGGCCACCAGATGGTACATCCCACTCTCGGAGAAATATTTGAAAGGGCAACAAAATACAGCAGGAGCCACTTGACAGCCCACATGGCTCCCTCGGGATTCGCCAAACCAGTGCCCGGCAGAGCCGGGGCTGAGCTCCGGGAGCCACCCAAACATTCCCGGCTCCCAGAGGGTGCTATCCTGGTCCTGAAGCTGTCTGGGTGCTGGTTGGGTGCTGGGTGGGTGCTGGGGCAGTGCCCGGCAGAGCTGGGGCTGAGCTCTGGGAGCCACCCAAACATTCCCGGCTCCCAGAGGGTGCTATCCTGGTCCTGAAGCTGTCTGGGTGCTGTTTGGGTGCTGCCTGGGTGCTGGGGCAGTGCCAAACATTCCCAGCTTCCAGAGGGTGCTCTCCTGACATTCCTGGTCCTGAAGCTGTCTGGGTGCTGTTTGGGTGCTGCCTGGGTGCTGGGGCAGTGCCTGGCAGAGCTGGGACTCCGGGAGCCACCCAAACATTCCCAGCTCCCAGAGGGTGCTATCCTGGCCCTGGAGCTGGCTGGGTGCTGGCTGGGTGCCAGATGAGTGCTTGATGGGTGCTGGGGCAGTGCCCGGCAGAGCTGGGGCTGAGCTCCAGGAGCCACCCAAACATTCCTGGCTTCCAGAGGGTGCTATCCTGGCCCTGGAGCTGGCTGGGTGCTGGCTGGGTGCTGGCTGGGTGCTGGGGCAGTGCCAAACGTTCCCAGCTTCCAGAGGGTGCTCTCCTGGCATTCCTGGTCCTGGAGCTGGCTGGGTGCTGTCTGGGTGCTGGGTGGGTGCTGGGGCAGTGCCTGGCAGAGCTGGGAGCCACCCAAAACATTCCCAGCTCCCAGAGGGTGCTATCCTGGCCCTGGAGCTGTCTGGGTGCTGTCTGGGTGCTGGGTGGGTGCTGGGGCAGTGCCTGGCAGAGCTGGGAGCCACCCAAAACATTCCCGGCTTCCAGAGGGTGCTCTCCTGGTCCTGGAGCTGGCTGGGTGCTGGATTGGTGCTGTCTGGCTGCTGTTTGGGTGCTGTTTGGGTGCTGCCTGGGTGCTGGGGCAGTGCCTGGCAGAGCTGGGGCTCCGGGAGCCACCCAAACATTCCCAGCTCCCAGAGGGTGCTATCCTGGCCCTGGAGCTGGCTGGGTGCTGGCTGGGTGCCAGATGGGTGCTTGATGGGTGCTGGGGCAGTGCCTGGCAGAGCTGGGGCTGAGCTCCAGGAGCCACCCAAACATTCCCGGCTCCCAGAGGGTGCTATTCCGGTCCTGGAACTGGATGGGTGCTGGTTGGGTGCTGGGGCAGTGCCAAACATTCCCAGCTTCCAGAGGGTGCTCTCCTGACATTCCTGGTCCTGAAGCTGTCTGGGTGCTTGATGGGTGCTGGGGCAGTGCCTGGCAGAGCTGGGGCTCCGGGAGCCACCCAAACATTCCCAGCTCCCAGAGGGTGCTATCCTGGCCCTGGAGCTGTCTGGGTGCTGTCTGGGTGCTGGGTGGGTGCTGGGGCAGTGCCTGGCAGAGCTGGGAGCCACCCAAAACATTCCTGGCTTCCAGAGGGTGCTCTCCTGGTCCTGGAGCTGGCTGGGTGCTGGATTGGTGCTGTCTGGCTGCTGTTTGGGTGCTGCCTGGGTGCTGCCTGGGTGCTGGGGCAGTGCCTGGCAGAGCTGGGGCTCCGGGAGCCACCCAAACATTCCCAGCTCCCAGAGGGTGCTATCCTGGCCCTGGAGCTGGCTGGGTGCTGGCTGGGTGCTGGGTGGGTGCTTGATGGGTGCTGGGGCATTGCCTGGCATAGCTGGGGCTGAGCTCCAGGAGCCACCCAAACATTCCTGGCTTCCAGAGGGTGCTCTCCTGGCATTCCTGGTCCTGGAGCTGGATGGGTGCTGGTTGGGTGCTGGGGCATTGCCTGGCATAGCTGGGGCTGAGCTCCAGGAGCCACCCAAACATTCCCAGCTTCCAGAGGATGCTATCCTGGCATTCCTGGTCCTGGAGCTGGATGGGTGCTGGTTGGGTGCTGGGGTGTGCCCGGCATAGCTGGGGCTGAGCTCCAGGAGCCACCCAAACATTCCCAGCTTCCAGAGGATGCTCTCCTGGCATTCCTGGTCCTCCTCCCTCCCTGCGGCACTCGGGATGTGACACCCACTCCCGCATCCCACCCATCCCATCTGGAGTGCCCCGAGAAATCCCAGGATTTCCCTTCAGTGCCCACCAGGGCTGGCGAAGCTGGAGCCGGGAAGCAAACCGGGCACAGGGGGATTCGTCCCCCGGCTCCGCTCCCTCCCACCCTGCCGGAGCCTCCCGTTCCTCACGCGATCCGTGAGAGTGGAGAAGTTTCCAGCCTTCCCTCCTCCTCCTCCTCCTCCTCCTCCTCCTCCTCCTCCTCCTCCTCCTCCTCCTCCTCCTCCCACGTGCCGCGTGTGGAGCCTCCACCCCGCGCTCGGCAGATGGCACAGCCTCGGGAATTGGGCTGGGGACACTGGGAATGCTGCGGGCGGAGAGCTGGCACTCCGTGTGGGCACCGGGATGGCTGAGCCGCTCCCACAGCCTGGTCCCTGTCCCCTGCTGTCCCCATGGGGCTGGGGGGGGCTCCTGGTCCCTGTCCCCTGCTGTCCCCATGGGGCTGGGGGGGGCTCCTGGTCCCTGTTCCCTGCTGTCCCCACGGGGCTGTGAGGGGCATGGGTGGGGTCCAGGCAGGGCAGGAGCCCACAGATCCCAAAGGAGTCCCCATGGGGCTGGCCAGGGGCTTCTGATCCATCCTCTGCCAGTCTGTGTGGGCACCGGGATGGATGAGTCACTCTGACAACCTGGTCCCTGTCCCCTGCTGTCCCCATGGGGCTGGCCAGGGGCTCCTGGTGCCTGTCCCCTGCTGTCCCCATGGGCTGTGGGGGGCTCCTGGTCCCTGTCCCCTGCTGTCCCCACGGGGCTGTGGAGGGACTCCTGGTTCCTGTCCCCTGCTGTCCCCATGGGGCTGTGGAGGGATTCCTGGTCCCTGTCCCCTGCTGTCCCCATGGGGCTGTGGGATACTCCTGGTCCCTGTCCCCTTCTGTCCCCATGGGGCTGTGGGGGGACTCCTGGTCCCTGTCCCCTGCTGTCCCCACGGGGCTGTGGAGGGACTCCTGGTTCCTGTCCCCTGCTGTCCCCATGGGGCTGTGGAGGGATTCCTGGTCCCTGTCCCCTGCTGTCCCCATGGGGCTGTGGGATACTCCTGGTCCCTGTCCCCTTCTGTCCCCATGGGGCTGTGGGGGGACTCCTGGTCCCTGTCCCCTGCTGTCCCCATGGGCTGTGGAGGGACTCCTGGTCCCTGTCCCCTTCTGTCCCCACGGGGCTGTGGGGGGACTCCTGGTCCCTGTCCCCTGCTGTCCCCATGGGCTGTGGAGGGACTCCTGGTTCCTGTCCCCTGCTGTCCCCACAGGGCTGTGGAGGGACTCCTGGTTCCTGTCCCCTGCTGTCCCCATGGGGCTGTGGAGGGATTCCTGGTCCCTGTCCCCTGCTGTCCCCATGGGGCTGTGGGATACTCCTGGTCCCTGTCCCCTTCTGTCCCCATGGGGCTGTGGGGGGACTCCTGGTCCCTGTCCCCTGCTGTCCCCATGGGCTGTGGAGGGACTCCTGGTCCCTGTCCCCTTCTGTCCCCACGGGGCTGTGGGGGGACTCCTGGTCCCTGTCCCCTGCTGTCCCCATGGGCTGTGGAGGGACTCCTGGTTCCTGTCCCCTGCTGTCCCCACAGGGCTGTGGAGGGACTCCTGGTCCCTGTCCCCTGCTGTCCCCATGGGCTGTGGGGGACTCCTGGTCCCTGTCCCCTGCTGTCCCCACGGGGCTGTGGGGGACTCCTGGTTCCTGTCCCCTGCTGTCCCCACAGGGCTGTGGAGGGACTCCTGGTCCCTGTCCCCTGCTGTCCCCACAGGGCTGTGGGGAACTCCTGGTCCTTGTCCCCTGCTGTCCCCACAGGGCTGTGGGAGACTCCTGGTCCCTGTCCCCTGCTGTCCCCACAGGGCTGCTCCTTGGGTGGGAATGGATGTCCAGGCAGGGCAGGTGCCCAGATATGCCAAAGGAGGGCTGAGCCTGAGGCAGGGAGTGCTGGGAACCTTTGGGAAGCACAAGGATGCCAACGATGCCAAGCTTTGCCAGTGCATTCCCACCCACAGGTAGAGATTTTATTGTGGACAACAAACATTAAATATCAGTAACCAAATATTAAATTTATCAGTAACCAAATATTAAATATCAGTAAACAAACATTAAATATCAGTAACCAAATATTAAATTTATCAGTAACCAAATATTAAATATTCCAGCTCTGCCTGAAATTCCTCTGGGTTTGGCTCCTGCCAGGCCTTCATTCTGGGGTGGGGAGAGGCAGGGCTGGAATTCCACCCCTCACTCCAAAGGAACGTTCTCCAGCCCTGGGGTTTCTACCAAGGACACTTGGGATGTACCACAAAGCATTCCAAGCGGTTTTCCTCCTGGAAAAGGAGAGGGGTGACGAGGAGCTGGAATCTGGGAAAAGCCTCGCCCAGCTACCCACAGTTCTGGTGGACCATGGAGAGCTGGAGAGGGACTGGGGACAAGGGACGGAGGGACAGGACACAGGGAATGGTTTAGGTGGGACACTGGGAAGGAATTCCAGGCTGGGAATGCTGGGAATGTTCACCTGGAGAAGAGAAGGATTCAAGAAGATCTTGGAGCATCTTCCCGGACCTGAAAGGGCTCCAGGAGAGCTGGAGAGGGACTGGGGACAAGGGATGGAGGGACAGGACACAGGGAATGGTTTAGGTGGGACACTGGGAAGGAATTCCAGGCTGGGAATGCTGGGAATGTTCACCTGGAGAAGAGAAGACTCCAGGAAGACCTGAGAGACCCTTCCAGTGTCTAAAGGGGCTCCAGGAGAGCTGGAGAGGGACTGGGGACAAGGGATGGAGGGACAGGACACATGGAATGGTTTAGGTGGGACATTGGGAAGGAATTCCTGGCTGGGAATGCTGGGATTGTTCACCCTGGAGAAGAGAAGGATTCAAGGAGATCTTGGAGCATCTTCCAGAGCCTGAAGGGGCTCCAGGAGAGCCGGAGAGGGACTGGGGACAAGGAATGGAAGGACAGAACACAGGGAATGGCTTCCTACTGGTTTAACTGGGATACTGGGAAGGACTTCCTGACTGGGAATGCTGGGATTGTTCACCCTGGAGAAGAGAAGGATTCAAGGAGATCTTGGAGCATCTTCCAGAGCCTGAAGGGGCTCCAGGAGAGCCGGAGAGGGACTGGGGACAAGGGATGGAAGGACAGGACACAGGGAATGGCTTCCTACTGGTTTAACTGGGATACTGGGAAGGAATTCCTGGCTGGGAATGCTGGGATTGTCCAACCTGGAGAAGAGAAGGATTCAAGGAGATCTTGGAGCATCTTCCAGAGCCTGAAGGGGCTCCAGGAGAGCCGGAGAGGGACTGGGGACAAGGGATGGAGGGACAGGACACAGGGAATGGTTTAGGTGGGACATTGGGAAGGAATTCCTGGCTGGGAATGCTGGGATTGTCCAACCTGGAGAAGAAGAGGATTCAAGGAAACCTTGGAGCAAATTCCAGGGACTAAAGTGGTTCCAGGAGAGCTGGAGAGGGACTGGGGACAGGGAATGGAAGGACAGGACACAGGGAATGGTTTAGGTGGGACACTGGGGAGGAATTCCTGGCTGGGAATGCTGGGATTGTTCACCTGGAGAAGAGAAGGATTCAGGGAGATCTTGGAGCATCTTCCAGTGCTTTAAAGGGCTCCAGGAGAGCTGGAGAGGGACTGGGGACAAGGGATGGAGGGACAGGACACAGGGAATGGTTTAGGTGGGACACTGGGAAAGAATTCCAGGCTGGGAATGCTGGGAATGTTCACCTGGAGAAGAGAAGGCTCCAGGAAGACCTGAGAGCCCCTTCCAGTGTCTAAAGTGGTTCCAGGAGAGCTGGAGAGGGACTGGGGACAAGGAATGGAAGGACAGGACACAGGGAATGGCTTCCTACTGGTTTAACTGGGATACTGGGAAGGAATTCCTGACTGGGAAGGTGGGCAGGCCCTGGCACAGGGTGGGCAGAGGATCTGTGGCCGCCCTTGGATCCCTGGAATGTCCCAGACCAGGCTGGAATCCACCTGGGCTATGGAAGGTGTCCGTGCCCATGGCAGGGGGTGGAATATTCCCATTTTCCGCCGGATTCCTCCGTTGCCCACGAGTGCAAGGCAGCAACTGCTGACTGGAACGTTTCCGTTGCGGAGTTTCTGCTAAATATGCATATCTTAATTGCATTAGTCAAAATAATTAGCTAATATATTTTTGCCTAACGACGAGCTAAGCAAATATCAGCGCCGCCCAGAGCTTCGTGCCTGAGCAAATCTGGGAAATGAACAGACTCCCAATTTCCTAATTATCCGCCTTTTATTCCCAACTCCAAGCGACCAAAGGCTCCGGAGTTTTTGTCCTTGGGGTTGGGAATTTCAAAGCGACTGTTTTTGGCCTCTTCCCTTTCCCGAGTTTAAGGAGGAAATGGGAATGATTCTTCCTTCCCCTTTCCCTTGTTTGAGGCAATCCGGGTGGAGGGATCGGGAAGTTTTTTGAGGTTCGTGATTTCCTGGAAGAGGGAAGGTGGGAATTGGAATAAAGCATTGGGGAATTAAAAAGTAATGGTTTAATTGGGAGAGAATTTTAAAATATGTGTTTAATTGGAAGAAAATTAAAATATGTATTTAATTGGAAAAAATTTAAAAATATGTATTTAATTGGAAAAAATTAAAAATATGTATTTAATTGGAAAAAAATTAAAAATATTTATTTATTTGGAAAAAATAAAAAATATGTATTTAATTGGAAAAAAAATATGTATTTAATTGGAAAAAAAATTTAAAAAATGTATTTAATTGGAAAAAAAATTTAAATATTTATTTATTTGGAAAAAATTAAAAATATGTATTTAATTGGAAAAAAATTTAAATATTTATTTATTTGGAAAAAATTAAAAATATGTATTTAATTGGAAAAAAATTTAAATATTTATTTATTTGGAAAAAAATTAAAAATATGTATTTAATTGGAAAAAAATTTAAATATTTATTTATTTGGAAAAAATTAAAAATATGTATTTAATTGGAAAAAAAATATGTATTTAATTGGAAAAAATTTAAAAATATGTATTTAATTGGAAAAAAATTTAAATATTTATTTATTTGGAAAAAATTAAAAATATGTATTTAATTGGAAAAAAATTTAAATATTTATTTATTTGGAAAAAATTAAAAATATGTATTTAATTGGAAAAAATCTAAAAATATTTATTTAATTGGAAAAGAATTTTTAAAAATATGTATTTAATTGGAAAAAATTAAAAAATATTTATTTAATTGGAAAAAATTAAAAATAGGTATTTAATTGGAAAAAAATTTAAAATAGGTATTTAATTGGAAAAAATTTAAAAATATTTATTTAATTGGAAAAGAATTTTAAAAATACTTATTTAATTGGAAGAGATTTTAAAAATATGTATTTAATTGGAAGAGAATTTAAAAATATGTATTTAATTGAAAAAAAAATTTAAAAAATGTATTTAACTGGAAAAAAATTAAAAAATACGTATTTAATTGGAAGAGAATTTTAAAAATATGTATTTAATTGGAAAAAAATTAAAAATATGTGTTTAATTGGAAAAGAATTCTAAAAATATGTATTTAATTGGAAAAAAAATTTAAAATAGGTATTTGATTGGAAAATAATTTAAAAATACGTATTTAATTGGAAAAGAATTTAAAAAATATGTATTTAATTGGAAGAAAATTTAAAAAATATGTATTTAATTGGAAAAAAAAATTTAAAAATGTATTTAATTCGAAAAAATTTAAAAATATTTATTTAATTGGAAAAGAACTTAAAAATATGTATTTAATTGGAAGAGAATTTAAAAATATGTATTTAATTGAAAAAAAATTTAAAAAAATGTATTTAACTGGAAAAAAATTAAAAATATTTATTTAATTGGAAGAGAATTTTTAAAAATATGTATTTAATTGGAAAAAAAATTAAAAATATGTATTTAATTGGAAAAGAATTTAAAAATATGTATTTAATTGGAAAAAATTTAAAATATGTATTTAATTGGAAAAAACTTAAAAATATTTAATTAATTGGAAAAAATTTAAAAATATTTATTTAATTGGAAAAGAACTTAAAAATATGTATTTAATTGGAAAAAAATTTAAAAATATGAATTTAATTGGAAGAAAATTTAAAAATATTTATTTAATTGGAAAAAATTAAAAATATGTATTTAATTGGAAAAAAATTAAAAATATTTATTTAATTAGAAAAGAATTTTAAAAATATGTATTTAATTGGAAAAAAAATTAAAAATAGGTATTTAATTGGAAAATAATTTAAAAATACGTATTTAGTTGGAAGAGATTTTTAAAAATATATATTTAGTTGGAAAAAATCTAAAAATATGTATTTAATTGGAAAAAATCTAAAAATATTTATTTAATTGGAAAAGAACTTAAAAATACGTATTTAATTGGAAAAGAATTTTTAAATATGTATTTAATTGGAAAAAAATTTAAAATATGTGTTTAATTGGAAAAAAATTAAAAAATATGTATTTAATTTTAAAACAATTTTAAAAATACATATTTAATTGAAAAAAATTTAAAAATATGTATTTAATTGGAAAAAAATGTAAAATAGGTATTTAATTGGAAGAGAATTTAAAAATATGTATTTAATTGAAAAAAAAATTTAAAATAGGTATTTAATTGGAAGAAAATTTAATAATACATATTTAATTGGGAAAGAATTTAAAAAATATGTATTTATTTGGAAGAAAATTTTAAAAAAATACATATTTAGTTGGAAAAAAATTAAAAATACGTATTTAATTGGAAGAGAATATAAACAAATACATATTTAACTGGAAAACAGTTAAAAATTAAATCCGAAAAAATTAAAAATTAATTCTTTAGATGGGGGGAAATGGGCCGCAATATTTGGATGTTTAATCCCCCGGGGAGGATTTTTAGAGGAGTGTTTTCAGATGGGCATGACTGGAGAGTTCCTAAATCCTTAAAAACACCCCCCACCTAATCCTGAAAATTGCACTAAAAAAAAAAAATAAATAAATTTTAAAAGTTGCTTTTTCCAATGAGAATTTTTGTGCATCTCTAATTTGTTTCCCTGTTTCCAAACCCTTCCTTTGTTTCGTGCTGATGCTGATTGGGATGTTTTGCTTTCCCTGGAGGTGTCGCTGCCCAGATGGGAATCCCTGGGAGTGGAGCTGCTCTCCAGGCCATGGGATGGGGGTGTCCTTGGCACGGCAGCTGGCAAGGCTCCATCCAGCGCCCTCTCCAAACCCATTCCCAGAGCCCAGTGCCAGCCCTGGGTCTGGGTACCCACCATGGGCACGGATCCGGGAGGGCGCCAGGACTCCGTGTCTGGCACCGGGCAGCCCAATCCCAGGCTCTGCCAGCACTTGCACAAAAGCAATTAGCACCTCGTGTTAACCAGCTGGGCTTCCCAGGGCAGGGAAAACAATGGGAATGCTGATGGAGAGGGCTGGTGACACTCCACACCCTCCCTGACAGGTCCCCGGTGCCCACCCACGTCACCGGGATGTGCCAACAAAGCCGGAGCTGCCGCTCTCCCAGGGCCCCACTTGGGAGCTCCCGCTCTGCTCCAGCTGCAGCAGCTCCAAACCTGCCCCACATTCCAAGGAACAGCAAATTGCCACGTCCCGGGGGGGGGGGGGGGGGGCTCTGTGGGTAAAGCTTGAGAATTATTGAGTGGAGATTGTGGGAGGAAAAGCTGCTGGAAAAGCTGCCTCTCTTTAACCTGGAGAAGTGGAGAACTGGGAGCGGCTCCGAGTGCAGCTGGAGAGCACAAACATCTGCAAACCCCGTTTTCCCGGAGCTTCTTCCTCCCTTGGAAAGGGAAACTGGGGCACAAAGCAGGCACTGCTCCGTAGGGACTTCCCTAGGGATCATCCATAGGGCTCCTCCGTAGGGATTCTTCATAGGGATCTTCAATAGGGATCCTCCATAGGGATCTTCCATAGGGCTCCTCCATAGGGCTCCTTCATAGGAATCTTCAATAGGGATCCTCCACAGGGATCATCCATAGGGATCCTCCATAGGGATCCTTCATAGGGATCTTCAATAGGGATCTTCAATAGGGATCCTCCACAGGGATCTTCCATTGGGCTCCTCCATAGGGATCCTTCATAGGGATCTTCAATAGGGATCCTTCACAGGGATCTTCCATAGGGCTCCTCCATAGGGATCCTTCATAGGGATCTTCAATAGGGATCCTCCACAGGGATCTTCCATAGGGCTCCTCCATAGGGATCCTCCATAGGGATCTTCCATAGGGCTCCTCCATAGGGCTCCTTCATAGGAATCTTCAATAGGGATCCTCCACAGGGATCATCCATAGGGATCCTCCATAGGGATCCTTCATAGGGATCTTCAATAGGGATCTTCAATAGGGATCCTCCACAGGGATCTTCCATAGGGCTCCTCCATAGGGATCCTTCATAGGGATCTTCAATAGGGATCCTCCACAGGGATCTTCCATAGGGCTCCTCCATAGGGATCCTTCATAGGGATCTTCAATAGGGATCTTCCATAGGGATCCTTCACAGGGACCTTCCATAGGGATCCTCCACAGGGATCTTCAATGGGGCTCCTCCATAGGGATCCTCCATAGGGATCCTCCACAGGGACCTTCCATAGGGATCCTCCTTAGGGATCTTCAATGGGGCTCCTCCATAGGGATCCTCCATAGGGATCCTTCATAGGAATCTTCAATAGGGATCCTCCACAGGGATCATCCATAGGGATCATCCATAGGGCTCCTCCATAGGGATCCTCCTTAGGGATCTTCAATGGGGCTCCTCCATAGGGATCCTCCATAGGGATCCTCCACAGGGACCTTCCATAGGGATCCTCCTTAGGGATCTTCAATGGGGCTCCTCCATAGGGATCCTTCATAGGAATCTTCAATAGGGGATCCTCCACAGGGATCATCCATAGGGCTCCTCCATAAAGGACCTTCAATAAGGATCATCCATAGGGATCCTCCATAGGGACCTTCCATAGGGATACTCCATAGGGATCATCCATAAAGATCATCCATAGGGATTGTCCATAGGGATTGTCCATAAGGATCCTCCATAGGGATGCTCCATAGGGATCCTCCATGAGGGACCTTCAATAAGGATCCTCCATAGGGACTCTCCATAGGGACCTTCCATAGGGATCCTCCATAGGGATCCTCCATAGGGATCATCCATAGGGATCCTCCATAGGGATCCTCCACAGGGATCTTCAATAGGGATCCTCCATAGGGATCCTCCACAGGGATCTTCAATAGGGATCCTCCATAGGGATCCTCCACAGGGATCTTCAATAGGGATCCTCCATAGGGAGCTGTGTGGGGCCAAAGGCAGGTTGGTCCTTCCATCCCACGAAATAAAGGGGTTTATTTCCCCCCCATATTTTTAGCAACTGCTTTTTTCCCCCCTCTCTAAACTGTTCATCCTCTCCCAAAGTCCCTCATGTGGGTCTGGGCACCTTTTTGCACCTGGAGCTGGTTTGGTCGTGGAACCCAAGCCTGAATTTTCCTTAAACAGCCCCTGTTTGAGGCCACCTGTCGATGCCAGAGGTTGGAAATCCAGGTGGGAATGGGAATGGCAAAGGAAGGACAGAGGGATCAAGAGTCTTGCTGTGCCAGGGGTTGTCCCTACTCTGCTACCCATGGGTGGCCAAAGCCAAAAGGTGGCAAAGCCCATTTGTGTGGGCAAAGAATTCCGTGGGAAGGTGCCAGAATTGTAGAATCATGGAATGGCTTGGTTTGGAAAGGCCCTTAAAACTCATCTCCTTCCAACCCCCCTGTCATGGGCAGGGACAACAATTTCAGAATCCACACATTGGGAGCAAAATTCCTGGAAGTTCCTTCCCAGGGGAAGTTCAGGTTGGCTATTAGGGAAAGTTGCTGGTTAAGCCTTGGGCAGGGGTGGAGTCCCCACTCCTGGAGGGATTGAAAAGCCACGTGGATGTGACACGTGGGGACATGGGGACAGTTGGGTGGGATGCTCTGGGAGGTCTTTTCCAGCTTTAATAACTCCCAATCCCAAAGCAGGAATCCCTTCTGCTTCCACTGAGGGTTTGTTGGCTGTGGCTGTGGCGGGGGGGGGCAGGTGGGTTTTCCAGGGTTTCTGTGGGAATGTGGGGCTGCTGTGGTGGTTTCATGCCCAGGTTCTGTCCCCGTGGCACACACACGCCGGGTCACCCCCTGTCTGGGATATCACTGTCACCGACTGTCTCGGGAAACTCGTGCAATATAAATGAACCAGCTGGTCTTGGGGAAAGTGTGAAGATGCTTCCTCCTTCCTGGGGGCTGGGGGAAGGGAGAGGGGGTGGGAATGTTGCAGGAGCTGGGAATGTGGCAGAGGATGGGCCGGGCTGCTCGGAGGGGCTCGGGCTGCCCCACCCTGGGCCAGCAAAGCTGCTGATCCTGTCGAGGAGCTGCTTCGCTCAACAGCTGCTCCTTGGCCTCCTGGCACAGCTCCAGCTCTGCTGGGAATCCCAGTGGGAAGTGGGGCCTCACCACCCTGAGCAGAGGCACAGGGCAGAGGGCACAAGCTGGGCATAAACCCGTCCATAATGTCACTTGGCTTCGTTTCCCAACCTGGGAAAATCTTCAATATCCCAATTTGAGCCCAGTTTTTCTGATCTCCGTGTGGATCTCACCTGCTGTGATGGGGGTGATCCCCAAAGGATCTGCCTGACTCCTGAAGCCAGGGATCCCATGGATGCCCAGGATCAGCCCCACAGGGATGGGCAGGTCCTGGGCCCACCCTCTGCCCATCACCTGCCCCTCAGCCCTGCCCTTATCTCGGCACAGGGATCTCCAGAGTTTGGATCTCTTCCTCCTGAGGTTATTTTGGATCCTCTTAGGGACACCAGTTATCCCCTTGCTTTGCAGGTGAGATGATCAGCACAAGGTTTAAACCCAAGGAGAAGGGGTTGAGGGTGAGTTGGATCGTCCTGAGGACACCAGTTATCCCCTTGCTTTGCAGGTGAGATGACCAGCACAAGGTCTAACCCCGAGGAGCAGCTCAGCAGCTGCAGTTGGGGGGTTCCTGCAGCAGGTTCTTGTCTCTCCTCAGGTCTGGGCAGCTCCTCGGGGATGCTCCTGCCACCTCCTCCTGCTGGGCAGCTCCTCAGAGATGCTCCTGCCACCTCCTCCTGCTGGGCAGCTCCTCGGGGATGCTCCTGCCACCTCCTCCTGCTGGGCAGCTCCTCGGGGGTGCTCCTGCCACCTCCTCCTCCTGGGCAGCTCCTCGGGGATGCTCCTGCCACCTCCTCCTGCTGGGCAGCTCCTCAGAGATGCTCCTGCCACCTCCTCCTGCTGGGCAGCTCCTCGGGGATGCTCCTGCCACCTCCTCCTCCTGGGCAGCTCCTCAGAGATGCTCCTGCCACCTCCTCCTGCTGGGCAGCTCCTCGGGGGTGCTCCTGCCACCTCCTCCTCCTGGGCAGCTCCTCGGGGATGCTCCTGCCACCTCCTCCTCCTGGGCAGCTCCTCAGAGATGCTCCTGCCACCTCCTCCTGCTGGGCAGCTCCTCGGGGATGCTCCTGCCACCTCCTCCTGCTGGGCAGCTCCTCTGAGATGCTCCTGCCACCTCCTCCTGCTGGGCAGCTCCTCGGGGATGCTCCTGCCACCTCCTCCTGCTGGGCAGCTCCTCGGGGGTGCTCCTGCCACCTCCTCCTGCTGGGCAGTTCCTCGGGGATGCTCCTGCCACCTCCTCCTCCTGGGCAGCTCCTCGGGGGTGCTCCTGCCACCTCCTCCTGCTGGGCAGCTCCTCGGGGATGCTCCTGCCACCTCCTCCTGCTGGGCAGCTCCTCGGGGATGCTCCTGCCACCTCCTCCTGCTGGGCAGCTCCTCAGGGAAGCTCCTGCCACCTCCTCCTCCTGGACAGCTCCTCAGAGATGCTCCTGCCACCTCCTCCTGCTGGGCAGTTCCTTGGGGATGCTCCTGCCACCTCCTCCTGCTGGGCAGCTCCTCAGAGATGCTCCTGCCACCTCCTCCTGCTGGGCAGCTCCTCGGGGATGCTCCTGCCACCTCCTCCTCCTGGGCAGCTCCTCGGAGATGCTCCTGCCACCTCCTCCTGCTGGGCAGCTCCTCAGAGATGCTCCTGCCACCTCCTCCTGCTGGGCAGCTCCCCGGGGATGCTCCTGCCACCTCCTCCTCCTGGGCAGCTCCTCGGAGATGCTCCTGCCACCTCCTCCTCCTGGGCAGCTCCTCGGGGATGCTCCTGCCACCTCCTTCTCCTGGGCAGCTCCTCGGGGATGCTCCTGCCACCTCCTCCTGCTGGGCAGCTCCTCGGGGAAGCTCCTGCCACCTCCTCCTCCTGGGCAGCTCCTCGGGGATGCTCCTGCCACCTCCTCCTGCTGGGCAGTTCCTCGGGGGTGCTCCTGCCACCTCCTCCTGCTGGGCAGCTCCTCGGGGATGCTCCTGCCACCTCCTCCTGTTGGGCAGCTCCTCGGGGATGCTCCTGCCACTTTCTCCTTCCTCCTCCTGGACTTCTGGGAAGTTTTTCCAGGGGGATCATCCTCTGTTAGTGACATTTGCAGCCTTTTGTTTGCAGCCCTGGCCAGATTGGGAGCGATCACAAGTCGTTTCCATCTGAACTCCTGCCCGGAGCCAGCCGGGTCCCGCTGGAGCTGCTGCTGCTGCTGGCACGGCCAGTCTGGAGGGCAGGGGGGCATGGAAATGCCACCTCCCATCTCAGCAGGGTCCTTGGGAAGGCAGAGCTGACCTGGGGCACCCCAAGGGTTGGAGTCACTCAGGCTGGACGTGGTGGCTCTGCCGGTGTGGCACTGCCAGGCACAGCTCTGGCATCTCCCCACCTCAAAGCTTCATTCCTGCCCCTACCCCCAGGTTTGGGTGGCACATCCCCCTGTGCCCATCCCAGCAGCCTTTCCCTCACTCCGAGCCAGCTGCTGTGTTCTCCTGGAGCTGGAAATCCTGCTGTCAGCAACATCCCACCAGTGATTTCTTTATCAAAAAGGTCATTACCAATTATTTTGTAAAGAACTGACGCTTGGGTAATTACCTGATTTTATCTTTTTTTTTTTTATGTAGGTCATTTATATTTCATTATTGTCATGTTATGGCCTATCTGCTGGCAAAGAGGAAGAGATTAAAGGCAGCGGCTTCGCCTCCGTGTCACGATTATTGCCCCATATTTCATTTCCCATTTTATCTACTGCTCTGGAGAAGATCATGGCTCGGTAGTTAAAGGGGGGGTATAAACCAACACACACACGGTGTCCCCTCCCAGCACTTTCCCTCTGTCTTTCCACCCTTATCCCTACGGAGAGCAAGGAATTTCCTGCTTGTTTTTAATTCCTGGGATGGTTGTGGGTACCTGGTGTACCCTGGAGGAGGAACCCCCTTTGTGCCTACAAGGAAATGCTGGAACTGGCTCCTTTTTTTTTTTTTTTTTTTTTGTCCCTGTGGGATGATTTACAAGGTGAATTATCTTATTAAACCCCAGATAAATCCTGGATGCCCTCGATTTCCTTCCCTATTTTAGGGTTGCTCAAATTCCTGTCACTGATGCCAGACCTGGAGCTCTGCAGGAATCCCATCAGCAGTTGGAATTTCAGGATGGATTCCCCATCCCTGCAAGTGTCCAAGGCCAGGATAGAACAACCTGGTCTTGTGGAAGGTGTTCCTGGAAGAGAAGCTCTACAGGAATCCCATCAGCAGTTGGAATTTCAGGATGGATTCCCCTTCCCTGCAAGTGTCCAAAGCCAGGATAGAACAACCTGGTCTTGTGGAAGGTGTTCCTGGAAGAGAAGCTCTGCAGGAATCCCATCAGCAGTTGGAATTGCAGGATGGATTCCCCATCCCTGGAAATGTCCAGAGCCAGGATAGAACATGTGGAAGGTGTTCCTGGAATGGGAGCTCTGCAGGAATCCCATCAGCAGTTGGAATTTCAGGATGGATTCCCCATCCCTGGAAATGTCCAAGGCCAGGATAGAACATGTGGAAGGTGTTCCTGAAACAGGAGCTCTACAGGAATCCCATCAGCAGTTGGAATTTCAGGATGGATTCCCCATCCCTGCAAGTGTCCAAAGCCAGGATAGAACATGTGGAAGGTCTTCCTGGAACGGGAGCTCTCCAGGAGTCCCATCAGCAGCTGGAATTTCAGGATGGATTCCCCATCCCTGGAAGTGTCCAAGGCCAGGATAGAACATGTGGAAGGTGTTCCTGGAACAGGAGCTCTGCAGGAATCTCATCAGCAGTTGGAATTTCAGGATGGATTCCCCTTCCCTGGAAATGTCCAAGGCCAGGATAAAACAACCTGGTCTCGTGGAAGGTGTTCCTGGAATGGGAGCTCTCCAGGAGTCCCATCAGCAGTTGGAATTTCAGGATGGATTCCCCTTCCCTGCAAGTGTCCAAAGCCAGGATAGCACAACCTGGTCTTGTGGAAGGTGTTCCTGGAATGGGAGCTCTGCAGGAGTCCCATCAGCAGTTGGAATTTCAGGATGGATTCCCCATCCCTGCAAGTGTCCAAAGCCAGGATAGAACATGTGGAAGGTGTTCCTGGAACAGGAGCTCTGCAGGAATCCCATCAGCAGTTGGAATTGCAGGATGGATTCCCCTTCCCTGGAAATGTCCAAAGCCAGGATAGAACATGTGGAAGGTGTTCCTGGAACGGGAGCTCTGCAGGAATCCCATCAGCAGCTGGAATTTCAGGATGGATTCCTCATCCCTGCAAGTGTCCAAAGCCAGGATAGAACATGTGGAAGGTGTTCCTGGAATGGGAGCTCTGCAGGAATCCCATCAGCAGTTGGAATTTCAGGATGGCTTCCCCATCCCTGCAAGTGTCCAAGGCCAGGATAGAACATGTGGAAGGTGTTCCTGGAACAGGAGCTCTGCATGAGTCCCATCAGCAGCTGGAATTTCAGGATGGATTCCCCTTCCCTGGAAATGTCCAAAGCCAGGATAGAACATGTGGAAGGTGTTCCTGGAATGGGAGCTCTCCAGGAGTCCCATCAGCAGTTGGAATTTCAGGATGGATTCCCCATCCCTGCAAGTGTCCAAGGCCAGGATAGAACATGTGGAAGGTGTTCCTGGAATGGGAGCTCTGCAGGAATCCCATCAGCAGTTGGAATTTCAGGATGGATTCCCCTTCCCTGGAAATGTCCAAGGCCAGGATAGAACAACCTGGTCTTGTGGAAGGTGTTCCTGGAACAGGAGCTCTGCAGGAATCCCATCAGCAGTTGGAATTGCAGGATGGATTCCCCATCCCTGGAAATGTCCAAGGCCAGGATAGAACAACCTGGTCTCGTGGAAGGTGTTCCTGGAATGGAAGCTCTGCAGGAGTCCCATCAGCAGTTGGAATTGCAGGATGGATTCCCCATCCCTGCAAGTGTCCAAAGCCAGGATAGAACATGTGGAAGGTCTTCCTGGAACAGGAGCTCTCCAGGAGTCCCATCAGCAGTTGGAATTTCAGGATGGATTCCCCATCCCTGCAAGTGTCCAAGGCCAGGATAGAACATGTGGAAGGTGTTCCTGGAATGGGAGCTCTGCAGGAATCCCATCAGCAGTTGGAATTTCAGGATGGATTCCCCATCCCTGCAAGTGTCCAAGGCCAGGATAGCACAACCTGGTCTTGTGGAAGGTGTTCCTGGAATGGGAGCTCTGCAGGAGTCCCATCAGCAGTTGGAATTTCAGAATGGATTCCCCATCCTTGGAAATGTCCAAGGCCAGGATAGAACATGTGGAAGGTGTTCCTGGAACAGGAGCTCTCCAGGAATCCCATCAGCAGTTGGAATTTCAGGATGGATTCCCCATCCCTGGAAGTGTCCAAAGCCAGGATAGAACATGTGGAAGGTGTTCCTGGAATGGGAGCTCTGCAGGAGTCCCATCAGCAGCTGGAATTTCAGGATGGATTCCCCATCCCTGGAAATGTCCAAAGCCAGGATAGAACATGGTCTCGTGGAAGGTGTTCCTGGAACAGGAGCTCTGCAGGAATCTCATCAACAGTTGGAATTTCAGGATGGATTCCCCATCCCTGGAAATGTCCAAGACCAGGATAGAACATGTGGAAGGTGTTCCTGGAATGGGAGCTCTGCAGGAATCCCATCAGCAGCTGGAATTTCAGGATGGATTCCCCATCCCTGCAAGTGTCCAAGGCCAGGATAGAACAACCTGGTCTTGTGGAAGGTGTTCCTGGAACAGAAGCTCTGCAGGAATCTCATCAGCAGCTGGAATTTCAGGATGGATTCCCTATCCCTGGAAATGTCCAAGGCCAGGATAGAACAACCTGGTCTTGTGGAAGGTGTTCCTGGAATGGGAGCTCTCCAGGAGTCCCATCAGCAGTTGGAATTGCAGGATGGATTCCCCTTCCCTGGAAATGTCCAAAGCCAGGATAGAACATGTGGAAGGTGTTCCTGGAACGGGAGCTCTGCAGGAATCCCATCAGCAGTTGGAATTTCAGGATGGATTCCCCATCCCTGGAAATGTCCAAGGCCAGGATAGCACAACCTGGTCTTGTGGAAGGTGTTCCTGGAACAGGAGCTCTGCAGGAGTCCCATCAGCAGTTGGAATTTCAGGATGGATTCCCCATCCCTGCAAGTGTCCAAAGCCAGGATAGAACATGTGGAAGGTGTTCCTGGAATGGGAGCTCTCCAGGAGTCCCATCAGCAGCTGGAATTTCAGGATGGATTCCCCATCCCTGGAAATGTCCATGGCCAGGATAGAACAACCTGGTCTCGTGGAAGGTGTTCCTGGAACGGGAGCTCTGCAGGAATCTCATCAGCAGTTGGAATTTCAGGATGGATTCCCCATCCCTGGAAACGTCCAAGGCCAGGATAGAACAACCTGGTCTTGTGGAAGGTGTTCCTGGAATGGAAGCTCTGCAGGAGTCCCATCAGCAGCTGGAATTTCAGGATGGATTCCCCACCCCTGGAAATGTCCAAGGCCAGGATAGAACATGGTCTTGTGGAAGGTGCTCCTGGAACAGGATGAGCTTTAAGGTCCCTTCCCACCCAACCCAGTTTGGGATTCTGGGATTCCAAGATTAGGAGGTTTTGGTGGGGAAATAATTCCATGCCCTGTGGATGGAATTGGCCCTCTCAGGGCTGGGTGTGGATGGCAAAAGGTGTGGCTCTCACCTTATCCCAGTGGGAATCTCCCCTTGGCACAGGAGCAGGACATGGGCAAAGCTTTTCCCCAGGAGTTCCTGTGTGTGTGTGACTGGGACAGCGGGAGCTTCGCTGTCATCTGCTGAAAAACCCCAATGGGTGCAGAGCCAAGAGGAAAATAACTCCACACACAGCACTTGATAGTCCCAGCTGGGATCCATCAGCTCTGATGAACCCCAAAAAAAGCCCCTCCCCAGCCCCCAAATCTCAGGGAAAACAGCGAGTCCCGCTGCAATCTGGTCTTGCCACACCGCCTGGGTTCTTGTTCCCCACCACCACCACTCTTGATTCTGGTGGCATTGCACTGATTAGCAATTCCTTGAAGGAATTTCTGGGGCCGGGAGGAGTTGGGTGTGGAATGTGCTTAGTGGGGAAGAGGGTCGGGGCTCCCTGTTTGAGCCTTAATCAAGGAAGTCACACTAATTATAGGGGTTCAGGACAGCTCTTGCCCAACCCATTAAGTGTATTCATTTCATCCCTGGGCTCAGGGGCTGTTCTGCAGTTCCTCCCGTGGTTTCCCAGTTTATCCTGACTGTCTCTTCCACATATGTAGGAAGGAGTAAGGAAGGGAAAAGCATTTTGCAGCCTCTGAGCTCCTTCTGCCCACGGTTTTAACAAGAATCAGGAGCCCATCCTGCCACCATCCTTTGCTTTCTGTGCCCTCCTCGTGGGCAGGGATGGAAACAAGTGCCAGGCTGGGCTGTGCCCAGAGGGACAGGAGGGGAGTTCTGGAGAGAGGGAAGTTATTCCAGTCACTGACAAATCAAAGCTCAACTGCTCGTGAGCCAATTCTGGAATGGGGCTGATCATTTATTTCCCCCATTGCCATTAGAGTGTTTTAATAATCCATGGAGCGTTTAATTATCATTTTATTACTCGGTGCAGGGAATTCCAGTGCCCTTTAATAGAGCCAATCTCTGGTGGGGAAACACCAGGACATCAATCACAGCTGGCAGGTGCTTGGTTTTATTCCCCAGGGCTCTGGGGCTGCCAGTTGGGTGGGGATGGGATCCCCATCCAGGATCCCCATCCAGGATCCTGGTCCAGGATCCCCACCCAGGATCCTAATCCAGAATCCGCACCCAGGATCCCAATTCAGGATCCCCACCCAGGATCCCCATCCAGGATCCCCATCCAGGATCCCCACCCAGGATCCCCACCCAGGATCTCAATTCAGGATCCCCACCCAGGATCTCAATCCAGGATCTCAATCCAGGATCCCCATCCAGGATCCCCATCCAGGATCCCCATCCAGAAGCCCCATCCAGGATCCCCATTCAGGATCCCAATCCAGGATTCCCACCCAGGATCCCCACCCAGAATCCCGGTCCAGGATCCTGCTTCAGGATCCCAATCCAGGATCCCCATTCAGGATCCCCATTCAGGATCCCCATCCAGGATCCCCATCCAGGATCCCCACCCAGGATCCCAATCCAGGATCCCCACCCAGGATCCCAATCCAGGATCCCGATCCAGGATCCCAGTCCAGGGGAACTGGTGATGCCTCAATCCACGAGTTTCCAGGCTGGGAGCTCGACATTCCCGGGCACGGCTGTGAGGACCAGCCCCATTCTGGGGGACAAGGAGTGCTCCAGCTGCCATCCAGATGTTGTCATCCCACCATCCCGGTGCTCCAGTCGCTGGTCCAAGCACAGGCTGTAGGGCAACGTGGCCAGAGAGTTAATTAAGAGTAATCACGCTGAATTTTCTGAAGCCCCGGAGCCCCCTCGGGAGGCGGCCCGGCCTCATTGAGCCATCACGGGGCTGTCAGGGAGCCGCTCCCTGCTGACCTCACCCTTCCTCCGCCTGGAAAGCAAAGCAGGAACACTCCGGAGCTCCGGAAAAAAGAGCTGGAATGGCTGTTCTTGTGCCAGATGTGTGAGCGAAACCAGATGTGACAGATCAGCCGAGAACAAGCGCGTGTCAGCTCACCCAAGGGCCGGGCAAGCGGCGCCGACAGCGCCTCCTGACCCGCCTGGAAAAAGAGCCACGCGGGGGTGGCGGGGGGTTTATTTATCAATCGGAGGCTCCGCTCGCAGCGTGGGGGGATGTCGGGTTGGAAAAATAAGGCGGAGGAATCAATGGTGCCCTGCCAGATGCCAGGGGAAGCTGCGGCGGGGAGAGGGGGGGTGATGGATGTGCGAGGGAATCGGGGATGTGAGCCACGAGCGCAGCGCCGGGTGAGGGGACAGAGCGGCCTGGCAGGGTGACAGCAAAGGGGCACAGGGGCTGGGGGGCACGGGGGGCTCCCCGGGGAGCGGCGGGCACAGGGCACGGCTGGCGGGCACTGCGGGGAGGCTCATTTCATGCCTAGGTGACTCTGCCAGACACGTCTCGTGCTCTACTTAGCATTTCGCCTCCCCTGCCACCGCCGCATGTGCGGGCGCAGATGTTGCCATTTATCTTTCATTCCCTGTGCCAGTGGCAGGTAAAGGCTCTGCCCGACTGCGGGACACGCTCCCTCCCTCCTGTGCCGCGGCTGCAGCGGCGCCGTGCCCGTGCCCACAGCCGTGCCCACATCCCACCGTGCCTACAGCCATCCTGTGCTCACATTGATTGCTGTGCCCACAGCCATCCTGTGCCCACAGCCATCCTGTGCCCACAGCCATCCTGTGCCCACATCCCACCGTGCCCACAGCCATCCTGTGCCCACATCCCACCGTGCCCACAGCCATCCTGTGCTCACATTGATTGCTGTGCCCACAGCCATCCTGTGCCCACAGCCATCCTGTGCTCATATTCATTGCTGTGCCCACACCCATCCCACCGTGCCCACAGCCATCCTGTGCTCATATTCATTGCTGTGCCCACAGCCATCCCGTGCCCACATTTATTGCAGTGCTCACATCCATCCCACCGTGCCCACAGCCATCCTGTGCCCACATCCCACCGTGCCCACAGCCATCCTGTGCTCACATTCATTGCTGTGCCCACAGCCATCCTGTGCCCACATCCCACCGTGCCCACAGCCATCCTGTGCCCACAGCCATCCTGTGCTCACATTGATTGCTGTGCCCACACCCATCCCACCGTGCCCACAGCCATCCTGTGCCCACATCCCACCGTGCCCACAGCCATCCTGTGCTCACATTGATTGCTGTGCCCACAGCCATCCTGTGCCCACAGCCATCCTGTGCCCACACCCATCCTGTGCTCACATTGATTGCTGTGCCCACAGCCATCCCGTGCCCACATTTATTACAGTGCTCACATCCATCCCGTGCCCACACCCATCCTGTGCCCACACCCATCCTGTGCCCACAGCCATCCCATGACCACACCCATCCCTGTGGTCACAGCCATCCTGTGCCCACATTTATTGCTGTGCCCATATCCATCCTGTGCCCACAGCCATTGCTGTGCCCACATCCCTTGCCATGCACACACCCATTCCATGCCCACACCCATCCTGTGCCCACACCCATCCTGTGCCCACATCCATCCTCTGCCCACACCCATTCCATGCTCACACCCATCCTGTGCCCACATCCATCCTCTGCCCACATCCATCCTGTGCCCACACCCATTCCATGCCCACACCCATCCTCTGCCCACATCCATCCTGTGCCCACAGCCATTGCTGTGCTCACGTTGATTGCTGTGCCAACATCCATCCTGTGCCCACATCCATTTCTGTGCCCACATCCCTTGCCATGCACACACCCATTCCATGCCCACCCTGTGCCCACATCCACCCTGTGCCCACATCCATCCTGTGCCCTCACCCATCCTGTGCCCACATCCCTTGCCATGCCCACAGCCATTGCTGTGCCCACATCCCTTCCCATGCCCACACCCTTTCCCATGCCCACACCCATCCCTGTGCCCACACCCATCCTGTGCCCACACCCATCCTGTGCCCACACCCATCCCTGTGCCCACATCCCTTTCCCATGCCCACACCCATTCCATGCCCACACCCATCCTGTGCCCACACCCATCCTGTGCCCACATCCCTTGCCATGCCCACAGCCATTGCTGTGCCCACATCCCTTTCCCATGCCCACACCCATTCCATGCCCACACCCATCCTGTGCCCACACCCATCCCTGTGCCCACATCCCTTTCCCATGCCCACACCCATTCCATGCCCACACCCATCCTGTGCCCACACCCATCCTGTGCCCACATCCCTTGCCATGCCCACAGCCATTGCTGTGCCCACATCCCTTTCCCATGCCCACACCCATTCCATGCCCACACCCATCCTGTGCCCACACCCATCCTGTGCCCACATCCCTTGCCATGCCCACAGCCATTGCTGTGCCCACATCCCTTTCCCATGCCCACACCCATTCCATGCCCACACCCACCCTGTGCCCACACCCATCCCTGTGCCCACATCCATCCTGTGCCCACACCCATTCCATGCCCACACCCATCCTGTGCCCACATCCATCCTGTGCCCACATCCATCCTGTGCCCACAGCCATTGCTGTGCTCACGTTGATTGCTGTGCCAACATCCATCCTGTGCCCACATCCATTTCTGTGCCCACATCCCTTGCCATGCACACACCCATTTCTGTGCCCACATCCCTTGTCATGCACACACCCATTCCATGCCCACCCTGTGCCCACATCCATCCTGTGCCCACACCCATCCTGTGCCCACATCCCTTGCCATGCCCACATCCCTTTCCCATGCCCACACCCATTCCATGCCCACACCCATCCTGTGCCCACATCCATCCTCTGCCCACATCCATCCTGTGCCCACAGCCATTGCTGTGCTCATGTTGATTGCTGTGCCCACACCCATTCCATGCCCACACCCATCCTGTGCCCACACCCATCCCTGTGCCCACAGCCATCCTGTGCCCACAGCCATTGCTGTGCTCACGTTGATTGCTGTGCCAACATCCATCCTGTGCCCACATCCATTTCTGTGCCCACATCCCTTGCCATGCACACACCCATTCCATGCCCACCCTGTGCCCACATCCATCCTGTGCCCACATCCATCCTGTGCCCTCACCCATCCTGTGCCCACATCCCTTGCCATGCCCACAGCCATTGCTGTGCCCACATCCCTTCCCATGCCCACACCCTTTCCCATGCCCACACCCATCCTGTGCCCACACCCATCCTGTGCCCACATCCCTTGCCATGCCCACAGCCATTGCTGTGCCCACATCCCTTCCCATGCCCACACCCATTCCATGCCCACACCCATCCCTGTGCCCACACCCACTTCAGTCCAAGCCCAACTGTAATTATATAACCCCCCAAACTTCTCAAATAGAGAAGCCATTTCCTCTCAAATGGGACCCTCGTTAGGCAACTTCATTAAGGAATTTACCCAGCTTAATGACAGCTCAGCCCTGCCTCGTCCACCACCAAATAAGGCAAAGAGTCTAAAACTATTACCCTCAATTAGACTAATCAATCTTGCCCAGGTAATGACCATATTCTTTGGATTGCAGAGAGAGCTGGACACTTATCTTGCTCTTCATGATAAACCAGCCCATCCATATAATGCATTGCTGAGCTCCCCTTTCACCATCCACGCCGCCCACAAGCCCATTTTCTATTAAATAATAATCGGTGTAATTAATAGACTGGTTATTTTATCTCCCTAATCTGGTTACGGTAATTTATCAAAGGTATGTAAATGAAGGGGGGGTGGGGGGGGGAAATCGGTTCATGGTTATTTTCCAAAGGAAAATGTCATTAATCAGCTTCTTTGGCCATGGTGCCCGCTCTGCCTCTGCCCTTCCCTTCCCTTCCCTTCCCTTCCCTTCCCTTCCCTTCCCTTCCCTTCCCTTCCCTTCCCTTCCCTTCCCTTCCCAAACCTTCCCAAACCTTCCCAAACCTTCCCTTCCCAAACCTTCCCTTCCCAAACCTTCCCTTCCCTTCCCAAACCTTCCCTTCCCTTCCCAAACCTTCCCTTCCCTTCCCAAACCTTCCCTTCCCTTCCCAAACCTTCCCAAACCTTCCCTTCCCTTCCCTTCCCTTCCCTTCCCTTCCCTTCCCTTCCCTTCCCTTCCCTTCCCAAACCTTCCCTTCCCTTCCCTTCCCTTCCCTTCCCTTCCCTTCCCTTCCCTTCCCTTCCCTTCCCTTCCCTTCCCTTCCCTTCCCTTCCCTTCCCTTCCCTTCCCTTCCCTTCTCTTCCCTTCCCTTCCCTTCCCAAACCTTCCCAAACCTTCCCAAACCTTCCCAAACCTTCCCAAACCTTCCCCTTCCCTTCCCTGGATGGGGAATCCACAATGGAATGGATGGGGAATCCACAATGGCAATAGATGGGGAATCCACAGTGGGAATGGATGGGAAATCCACAATGGACATGGATGGGGAATCCACAATGGGCATGGATGGGGAATCCACAATAGACACGGATGGGGAATCCACAATGGGCATGGATGGGGAATCCACAATGGGAATGGATGGGGAATCCACAATGGGCATGGATGGGGAATCCACAATGGGAATGGATGGGGAATCCACAATGGGCATGGATGGGGAATCCATAATGGGCATGGATGGGGAATCCATAATAGGAATGGATGGGGAATCCACAATGGGAATGGATGGGGAATCCACAATGGACATGGATGGGGAATCCATAATGGGAATGGATGGGGAATCCACAATGGGAATGGATGGGGAATCCATAATGGGAATGGATGGGGAATCCACAATGGACATGGATGGGGAATCCACAATGGGAATGGATGGGGAATCCATAATGGGAATAGATGGGGAATCCACAATGGACATGGATGGGGAATCCACAATGGACATGGATGGGGAATCCATAATGGGAATGGATGAGGAGGAAAAACCTTAAAAGCTAAAAAAATAAAAAAAAAGAGAGAATTTCAGCTGTTTCCTGCTGGGCAAACTAGAAAGGACACAGCTTCAAGGACTGATTATTTTTATTTAGGAAAACATTATCCAGGGGCTCTTTTCCAAGGAAAACAATCTGGGTTGTGTCTGGGCTCAGCACACAATGTCATCCCCCTTCCAAAAAAAAAAAGCAAAGACAGGACCAGGATGCCTAAACAGGAATGTCATGTGGGAGACACAGGAAGTGAGTCCTCACTCCAGGAAGGGCTCCAGCTGGCTCTGGCCTGGCTACAGCCCTTGGAAAAGCTGTGGAGCCCCTGGGAGAGCAACAAGAACCACCCAAGGGTGAAAAAGAGTGACCTGAGAGAGCTGGGCTTGGTTAGTCCGGGCAAGGTGGGAGAGGGGAATGTGCTCTCCAATATTTTGGAGGCTGTGGCAGAGAGGGAGGGGATGGACCCTCCCAGTGCCCCCAGCACGGGGTGAGATCATGAAATAAGGACAGAATTAGAGCATAAAAATTTGTAACTGTGTTCCTGGTGGCTTTGCAAAAAATAACTGCTGAATGTGGCCAAGTGAGATAAAGGGGAATTAGGGGCTGGCTTGGATAAAGAGAATAAGAGGAGCCTGTTTAACACCTCCCATCACCACAGCAGGAGGGCAGAAACCTGCGTGGAGGGGTGGGAAGAACTCCTGTTTAAATTCATATTATGTAACATTCTTATATTAGAAAATCTCACAACTGTCTGTAATGGAAATTTGAAATTAAATTTATAAAATCCCCCGAGTTTTGTACACAGGAAATAAAGACTTTGGAGCATGAGCCCCCTGTGTGTCTCCAGCTCTGGCCAAGCTGCAATCAAATTGTGCTTTACCATCAGTAAATATTGAGATTTTCTTTCAGTCAGTCACAGCCAGCTGTGATAGTTTTGATTCTAAAAATCCCAGGGAAAAATCAACAGAAAATCAACAAAGACAATCTCAACGTAGATCCTGAACTCAGGCTTGGTCTCACTCATGGTCAGAAGAAAGAAAAGTCCAGGAGTTGGTCATGTAGCCAACTATAGGCAGAAAAAATAAATAAAAGACATGAGGAAGTGGGATAGTGAATCCACTTCCAAGTTTGCAGCTACAGTAAAAGAAGCTAAAACAAAAAAAAAAAAAAAATTAAAAAAAATGGGGTTTTTCCCTCTCTCTTGGAGGAGCAGAGGGCAAAAAAAACCAAGACAAACCAAGACACCCACCTAAAATCAGGGATATTTTGGGGAAGGAATCACAAGGATTTCCTACCCAGCAGCATTCCCTGAGTTATCCCCGTTGTGAGAAAGAGTCTCAGTCTCGCAGGGTTTCAGTTCAAGGCTCTTATATGAGCAAAGCAATTTCAGCCTGTTGGGTGGGATGGACCTCAGGATTGTTCACTATCACTGCCAGAACATTTATTTAATATTTATTTAATATTTATTTAACAATGTAACTCGACCATTTATTTATGAAACACATCCCGGAGCTGCCTGATCCCCCCTGTGTGAGAGCACAAATCCCGTGTGAGAGCACAAATCCCGAGCCAGGCTGCATCCCAGGCTGCATCCCCAGGGCAGGAGGCACCCGGTGACCTCTCTGAGCTGAGCCCGCCCCGGCGCTGGCTCAGCAAAGTCACCGTAAGCTCTTCCAGCCCAGCCGGGATCAGGTCACGGTGCAGGCGGGACCTGCGGGGCCGGGGGCTCTGAGCGGAGCTGGGAACAGCAGGAGGGGCCAGGATGGGGCAGCGGGAGCCACAGCACTGCTGGAGCTCACAAAGGACAGAGAGGAGCTGCTCGTGGCTACTTAAACCTGGGAAATTGCTCCCACCATCAATAAGCGTTAATCTTTACGGAGCCAATCGGTGGGGTCACAGCAGGGGGAGCACAACACTCCGAGCGCTCCCACAACACCCCGAGGGCTCCCACAACACTCCGAGCGCTCCCACAACACTCCGAGGGCTCCCACAACACCCCGAGTGCTCCCACAACACCCCGAGTGCTCCCACAACACTCCGAGCGGTCCCACAACACCCTGAGCGTTCCCACAACACTCCGAGCGCTCCCACAACACCCCGAGCGCTCCCACAACACTCCGAGCGCTCCCACAACACTCAGAGGGCTCCCACAACACTCTGAGCGCTCCCACAACACTCTGAGCTCTCCCACAACACTCTGAGCGCCCCCCCAACACTCCGAGCGCTCCCACAACACTCTGAGCTCTCCCACAACACTCTGAGCTCTCCCACAACACTTCGAGCGCTCCCACAACACTCTGAATGCTCCCACAACACTCCGAGCTCTCCCACAACACCCCGAGCGCTCCCACAACACCCCGAGCGCTCCCACAACACCCCGAGCGCTCCCACAACACCCCGAGCGCTCCCACAACACTCCGAGCGCTCCCACAACACTCTGAGCTCTCCCACAACACCCCGAGCGCTCCAACAACACTCCGAGGGCTCCCACAACACTCCGAGGGCTCCCACAACACTCTGAGCTCTCCCACAACACTCCGAGGGCTCCGACAACACTCCGAGCGCTCCCACAACACCCCGAGCGCTCCCACAACACTCCGAGCGCCCCCACAACACTCTGAGCTCTCCCAAACACTCTGAGGGCTCCGCCAACACCCCGAGGGCTCCCACAACACCCCGAGCGCTCCCACAACACTCCGAACGCTCCCACAACACCCCGAGCTCTCCCACAACACTCCGAGCGCTCCCACAACACTCTGAGCTCTCCCACAACACTCCGAGCACTCCCACAACACTCTGAACGCTCCCACAACACCCCGAGCGCTCCCACAACACTCTGAGCTCTCCCACAACACTCCGAGCACTCCCACAACACCACGAGCGCTCCCACAACACCCTGAGCGCTCCCACAACACTCTGAGCTCTCCCACAACACTCCGAGGGCTCCCACAAACTCTGAGCGCTCCCACAACACCCCGAGCACTCCCACAACACTCCAAGGGCTCCCACAACACTCTGAGCTCTCCCACAACACTCCGAGCGCTCCGCCAAGACTCCGAGCACTCCCACACACTCTGAGTGCTCCCACAACACCCCGAGCGCTCCCACAACACTCTGAGCTCTCCCACAACACTCCGAGGGCTCCGACAACACTCTGAACGCTCCCACAACACCTCGAGCGCTCCCACAACACTCTGAGCGCTCCCACAACACCCCAAGCGCTCCCACACACTCCAAGCGCTCCCACAACACTCCGAGCGGTCCCACAACACCCTGAGCATTCCCACAACACCCCGAGCGCTCCCACAACACTCTGAGCTCTCCCACAACACCCCGAGCGCTCCCACAACACTCCGAGCATTCCCACAACACCCCGAGTGCTCCCACAACACTCCGAGCACTCCCACAACACCCCGAGGGCTCCCACAACACCCCGAGGGCTCCCACAACACTCCGAGCGCTCCCACAACACTCTGAGAGCTCCCACAACACTCTGAGCGCCCCCACAACACTCTGAGCACTCCCACAACACTCTGAGCTCTCCCACAACACTCCGAGCACTCCCACAACACTCTGAGCTCTCCCACAACACTCCGAGCGCTCCCACAACACCCCGAGGGCTCCCACAACACTCCGAGCGCTCCCACAACACTCTGAGCTCTCCCACAACACCACAAGCGCTCCCACAACACTCCGAGGGCTCCCACAACACCCCGAGCGCTCCCACAACACTCTGAGCTCTCCCACAACACTCCGAGGGCTCCGACAACACTCTGAGCTCTCCCACAACACTCCGAGCGCTCCCACAACACCCCGAGGGCTCCCACAACACTCCGAGCGCTCCCACAACACTCTGAGCTCTCCCACAACACCCCGAGGGCTCCCACAACACTCCGAGCGCTCCCACAACACTCTGAGCTCTCCCACAACACCACAAGCGCTCCCACAACACTCCGAGCGCTCCCACAACACTCCGAGGGCTCCCACAACCCTCCAAGCGGTCCTACAACACTCTGAGCTCTCCCACAACACTCCGAGTGCTCCCACAACACTCCGAGCGCTCCCACAACACTCCGAGTGCTCCCACAACACTCTGAGCGTTCCCACAACACCCCGAGCACTCCCACAACACTCTGAGCGCCCCCACAACACTCTGAGCTCTCCCACAACACTCCGAGGGCTCCCACAACACTCTGAGCTCTCCCACAACACCTTGAGGGCTCCCACACACTCTGAAGGCTCCCACAACACCACAAGCGCTTCCACAACACTCTGAATGCCCCCCCAACACTCCGAGTGCTCCCACAACACTCTGAGCTCTCCCACAACACCCCGAGCGCTCCCACAACACCCCAAGCGCTCCCACACACTCCAAGCGCTCCCACAACACTCCGAGCGGTCCCACAACACCCTGAGCATTCCCACAACACCCCGAGCGCTCCCACAACACCCCGAGTGCTCCCACAACACCCCGAGCTCTCCCACAACACCTCGAGGGCTCCCACAACACTCTGAGCGCTCCCACAACACCCCGAGCGCTCCCACAACACCTCGAGGGCTCCCACAACACCCCGAGCTCTCCCACAACACTCCGAGCGCTCCCACAACACTCTGAGCTCTCCCACAACAGCCCGAGCGCTCCCACAACACCCCGAGGGCTCCCACAACACCCCGAGCGCTCCCACAACACTCTGAATGCTCCCACAACACTCCGAGGGCTCCCACAACACTCTGAGAGCCCCCCCAACACTCCGAGGGCTCCCACAACACCCCGAGCGCTCCCACAACACCCCAAGCGCCCCCCCAACACTCCGAGCGCTCCCACAACACCCCGAGCGACAAAGGGAGGACACAGCAAGGAGTTTGGGGTTTGGGAGCCCCACTTCCATGGCAATTTCGCCTAATTAGTCTCCAATAATTAATGCAGTGAGCGCAGCAGAGCCGGAATCCGACGAAACGCCGGTGAGGAAACCCCACGGAAACCATCCGTCTTTGGGTAGTAATGATTATGTTCTTTTTTATTATTAAAGATCCCATTAGAAAGAATTTATGCTTTTTCCCCTTTGTGAGAGAAACAATCAACATTCCGGGTTCGGTGCCGAGCAGGCTGAGATCCGTAATTAGCCACAGTTAAAAAGAGATTGTGCCTGAATGGCTTTGGGGGAACATTAGACCCAAATTACAGCCCCTCCGATTTATTTCCAGGGAAAATACAGTCCCAATAAATAACTCAAGTACAGTTGGGCTGAAAAAACATTTGGATCCAGAGGAAACAAGCAGGGAAGAGGAATGGCAGCGCTGAGGGGGAGGGAGGGCTGTGGCAGGGCTGGTGGAGCCAGAGGGATCCACAGATCCCACCCACATTCCAGGTGGGATGTGAGCACAGAGGGCCACGGGGTGTTTGATCCCAGAAATGATCCCAGAAATGATCCCACAAGAGTTTGAGGGAGGGATCCACAGATCCCACCCACATTCCAGGTGGGATGTGAGCAGGGAGAGCCACGGGGTGTTTGATCCCAGAAATGATCCCAGAAATGATCCCACAAGAGTTTGAGGGAGGGCTTTGCCAGGAATGGAGCCAGAGGGATCCACAGATCCCACCCACATTCCAGGTGGGATGTGAACAGGGAGAGCCACGGGGTGTTTGATCCCAGAAATGATCCCAGAAATGATCCCAGAAATGATCCACAAGAGCTTGAGGGTACCAGGGATGGAGCCAGAGGGATCCACAGATCCCACCCACATTCCAGGTGGGATCTGAGCACGGAGGGCCACGGGGTGTTTGATGCCAGAAATGATCCCACAAGAGTTTGAGGGAGGGATCCACAGATCCCACCCACATTCCAGGTGGGATGTGAGCAGGGAGAGCCACGGGGTGTTTGATCCCAGAAATGATCCGACAAGAGCTTGAGGGTACCAGGGATGGAGCCAGAGGGATCCACAGATCCCACCCACATTCCAGGTGGGATGTGAGCAGGGAGAGCCACAGGGTGTTTGAGCCCAGAAATGATCCCAGAAATTATCCCAGAAATGATCCACAAGAGCTTGAGGGTACCAGGGATGGAGCCAGAGGGATCCACAGAACCCACCCACATTCCATGTGGGATGTGAGCAGGGAGAGCCATGGGATGTTTGATCCCAGAAATGATCCCAGAAATTATCCCAGAAATTATCCCAGAAATGATCCCACAAGAGCTTGAGGGTACCAGGAATGGAGCCAGAGGGATCCCCAGATCCCATCCATGTTTCCATGTGGGATGTGAACAGGGAGAGCCACGGGGTGTTTGAGCCCAGAAATGATCCCACAAGAGTTTGAGGGAGGAATCCACAGATCCCACCCATATTCCTGGTGGGATGTGAGCAGGGAGAGCCACAGGGTGTTTGAGCCCAGAAATGATCCCACAAGAGTTTGGGGCACTTCTGAGAGCCCCAAAAGCCACCAGGAGGGACAGGAGGAAGGTGTGGAATCCAATGGCCTGGGATCCAATGGATCACCACCATGGAACTGGGACAACTGTCCCCGTTGTGAGAGCAGCAGCTGCAGGACCTGCCCCTTCCCTCACAAAGGTGATGCTGAGGCTCAACCAACATCCTGAGAGCAGAAAAATGGAACTAATGAAGGTCCAACCAAACATCCTGAGAGCAGAAAACTGGAATTCCTACTGAGGGTCCAACCAAACATCCTGAAAGCAGAAAACTGGAATTCCTACTGAAGATCCAACCAAACATCCTGAAAGCAGAAAATTGAAACTAATGAAGGTCCAACCAAACATCCTGAAAGCAGAAAACTGGAATTCCTGCTGAGGGTCCAACCAAACATCCTGAGAGCAGAAAACTGGAATTCCTACTGAGGGTCCAACCAACATCCTGAGAGCACAAAAATGGAACTAATGAAGGTCCAACCAAACATCCTGAGAGCAGAAAACTGGAATTCCTACTGAAGATCCAACCAAGCATCATGAGAGCAGAAAACTGGAATTCCTACTGAGGATCCAACCAACATCCTGAAAGCAGAAAATTGAAACTAATGAAGGTCCAACCAAACATCCTGAAAGCAGAAAACTGGAATTCCTACTGAGAGAGGGAGATGCCAAGGAAAGGCAGGGAATGGGCACATGAGCAGGCTCTGGAATGTCACACAACATGAGAAGATTCCCAGCCATGGACATCCCAAGCCAACTCAGCCCATGGGTTCCTGTGAGCTGGAGAAGCTCCAGGCTGGGAGAGGACATGGATGGCTCCCAGTGCTCCCAGGAAAGGCACAGCAAGGAACTCTCCAAGATGTGGCTCCAAACTCCCATCCTGTCAGCACCGGGGAACAGGAAGGAGGAACCACGTGGAGATAACAGTGACCTCTCAGAGCAAGGGCTGATTCCCAGGGTGGGGAGGGGACATTCCAGAGGCAGCAAATCCTCCTGGGTATTCCCAGATTTACCACTGAGTGGGTAAAGCTGCATCATTCCCCCATGGAATGGGGTGATCTTTGAGGTCCTTCCAACCCAAAGCATTCCATGGATCCAAGGGCAGCAGGAATGAGCAGCACAGCTCTGGAGCTTCCATGGGAAGGGAGCTCTGTCAGCTCCATGTCAGCTCCATGTTCTCCAAGGCACATTCCCAAGGATGTTGGACACCCAGCTTTGGATTTCTATCCAGTTCTGGATTTCTATCCAGTTCTGGATTTCTATCCAGTTTGGGATTTCTATCCAGGTTGGGATTTATATCCAACTTTGGAATTTCTATCCAGTTTGGGATTTCTATCCAGTTTGGGATTTATATCCAGCTTTGGATTTCTATCCAGCTTTGGATTTAAATCCAGCTTTAGATTTCTATCCAGGTTTAGATTTATATCCATTTTTGGATTTCTATCCAACTTTGGAATTTCTATCCAGCTTTGGATTTCTATCCAGGTTTAGATTTATATCCAGGTTTGGATTTATATCCAGCTTTGGATTTCTATCCAGCTTTGGATTTATATCCAGTTTGGGATTTATATCCAGCTTTGGATTTCTCTCCAGCTTTGGGATTTCTATCCAGTACTGGATTTCTATCCAGCTTTGGATTTATATCCCATTTTGGATTTAAATCCAGCTTTAGATTTATATCCAGTTCTGGATTTATATCCAGCTTTGGATTTCTATCCAGCTTTGGAATTTCTATCCAGCTTTGGATTTATATCCACCTTTGGATTTATATCCAGTTCTGGATTTCTATCCAGTTTGGGATTTATATCCAGGTTGGGATTTCTATCCAGGTTGGGATTTATATCCAGGTTGGGATTTATATCCAGCTTTAGATTTATATCCAGTTTTGGATTTCTATCCAACTTTGGAATTTCTATCCAGCTTTGGATTTCTATCCAGTTCTGGATTTATATCCAGTTTGGGATTTCTACCCCATTTTGGATTTATATCCCATTTGGGATTTCTATCCAGCTTTGGATTTATATCCCATTTTGGATTTAAATCCAACTTTGGAATTTCTATCCAGTTTGGGATTTATATCCAGTTTGGGATTTATATCCAACTTTGGAATTTCTCTCCAGCTTTGGATTTCTATCCAGTTTGGGATTTATATCCCATTTTGGGTTTATATCCAGCTTTGGATTTATATCCAGCTTTGGAATTTCTATCCAGCTTAGGATTTATATCCCATTTTGGATTTCTATCCAGTTTGGGATTTCTATCCAGTTTGGGATTTATATCCAGCTTTAGATTTCTATCCAGGTTGGGATTTATATCCAGTTTGGGATTTATATCCAGCTTTGGAATTTCTCTCCAGCTTTGGATTTATATCCCATTTTGGATTTATATCCAGCTTTGGATTTCTATCCAGTTTGGGATTTAGATCCAGTTTAGGATTTCTCTCCACCTTTGGATTTCTCTCCACCTTTGGATTTCTCTCCAGTTTGGGATTTCTCTCCACCTTTGGAATTTCTCTCCACCTTTGGATTTCTCTCCACCTTTGGATTTCTCTCCAGCTTTGGATTTCTATCCAGGTTTGGATTTATATCCAGTTTAGGATTTATATCCAGTTTTGGATTTCTATCCAGTTTGGGATTTCTCTCCACCTTTGGATTTCTCTCCACCTTTGGAATTTCTCTCCACCTTTGGAATTTCTCTCCACCTTTGGAATTTCTCTCCACCTTTGGATTTCTCTCCACCTTTGCCTATCAATGGATCTTTCCCTGGCTCCCAAGGTGCAGCTCCAGCCCTTCCCTGTGTCCCACCCCCTCCACAGCTGCACTTGGAAGTGCTTTTAATGGGAAGCCATTACAGGAGGAATCATTTGGAGCTCATTCCCACACTGGGAAATTTTATATCCGGAGCCATTTCAGGCAAATTTCAGCTTTTCCTTCTTGGGACTTGATGAATCCCGACAGTTTTTTGCCGGGAGTTTTCCGGATTCGCCACCGCAGTTCTGGATTTCTATCCAGTTTGGGATTTCTATGCAGGTTGGGATTTATATCCAGGTTGGGATTTCTATCCAGGTTGGGATTTATATCCAGCTTTGGGATTTATATCCAGTTTGGGATTTCTATCCCATTTTGGATTTATATCCAGTTTGGGATTTATATCCAACTTTGGAATTTCTATCCAGCTTTGGATTTCTATCCAGTTTGGGATTTCTATCCAGCTTTGGATTTAAATCCAACTTTGGAATTTCTATCCCATTTTGGATTTATATCCAGTTTGGGATTTATATCCAGGTTGGGATTTATATCCAACTTTGGAATTTCTATCCAGCTTTGGATTTATATCCCATTTTGGATTTATATCCAGCTTTGGATTTCTATCCAGCTTTGGAATTTCTATCCAGCTTTGGATTTCTATCCAGGTTTAGATTTCTATCCAGGTTGGGATTTATATCCAGTTTGGGATTTCTATCCCATTTTGGATTTCTATCCAACTTTGGAATTTCTATCCAGTTCTGGATTTCTATCCAGTTTGGGATTTCTATCCAGTTTTGGATTTCTATCCAGCTTTAGATTTCTATCCAGGTTGGGATTTATATCCAGTTCTGGATTTATATCCAGCTTTGGATTTCTATCCAGCTTAGGATTTATATCCCATTTTGGATTTAAATCCAGCTTTAGATTCATATCCAGTTTGGGATTTATATCCAGCTTTGGAATTTATATCCCATTTTGGATTTATATCCCATTTTGGATTTATATCCCATTTTGGATTTCTATCCAGGTTGGGATTTCTATCCAGTTTGGGATTTCTATCCAGCTTTGGAATTTCTATCCCATTTTGGATTTATATCCCATTTTGGATTTATATCCAGCTTTAGATTTCTATCCAGGTTTGGATTTATATCCAGTTCTGGATTTCTATCCAGTTTGGGATTTCTATCCAGCTTTGGATTTAAATCCAGCTTTGGAATTTCCATCCCATTTTGGATTTATATCCAGTTTGGGATTTAGATCCAGTTTAGGATTTCTCTCCACCTTTGGAATTTCTCTCCACCTTTGGAATTTCTCTCCACCTTTGGATTTCTCTCCAGCTTTGGCTATCAATGGATCTTTCCCTGGCTCTGTGCAGCTCCAGCCCTTCCCTGTGTCCCACCCCCTCCACAGCTGCACTTGGAAGTGCTTTTAATGGGAAGCCATTACAGGAGGAATCATTTGGAGCTCATTCCCACACTGGGAAATTTTATATCCGGAGCCATTTCAGGCAAATTTCAGCTTTTCCTTCTTGGGACTTGAGAAATCCCGACAGTTTTTTGCCGGGAGTTTTCCGGATTCGCCGCCGCAGTTCTGGATTTCTATCCAGTTTGGGATTTATATCCAGGTTGGGATTTATATCCAGGTTGGGATTTATATCCAGTTTGGGATTTATATCCAGGTTGGGATTTATATCCAGGTTTGGGATTTCTATCCAGCTTTGGATTTATATCCCATTTGGGATTTCTATCCAGTTTTGGATTTATATCCCATTTTGGATTTATATCCAGCTTTGGATTTCTATCCAGTTCTGGATTTATATCCAGTTTGGGATTTCTATCCCATTTTGGATTTATATCCCATTTTGGATTTATATCCAGCTTTGGATTTATATCCAGGTTGGGATTTATATCCAGTTCTGGATTTATATACAGGTTGGGATTTATATCCAGCTTTGGATTTATATCCAATTTTGGATTTATATCCAGTTCTGGATTTATATCCACCTTTGGATTTCTATCCAGTTTGGGATTTATGTCCAGGTTTGGATTTCTATCCCATTTGGGATTTCTATCCAGCTTTAGATTTCTATCCAGGTTTGGATTTCTATCCAGCTTTGGAATTTCTATCCAGCTTAGGATTTATATCCCATTTTGGATTTAAATCCAGCTTTAGATTTATATCCAGGTTGGGATTTATATCCAGCTTGGAATTTATGTCCAGCTTTGGATTTATATCCAGTTTGGGATTTATATCCAACTTTGATTTATATCCAGTTTTGGATTTAAATCTAACTTTGGAATTTCTATCCCATTTTGGATTTATATCCCATTTTGGATTTATATCCAGCTTTGGATTTCTATCCAGTTTGGGATTTATATCCAGGTTTGGATTTCTATCCCATTTTGGATTTCTCTCCACCTTTGGATTTCTCTCCAGCTTTGGATTTCTCTCCACCTTTGGATTTCTCTCCACCTTTGGATTTCTCTCCAGCTTTGGCTATCAATGGATCTTTCCCTGGCTCTGTGCAGCTCCAGCCCTTCCCTGTGTCCCACCCCCTCCACAGCTGCACTTGGAAGTGCTTTTAATGGGAAGCCATTACAGGAGGAATCATTTGGAGCTCATTCCCACACTGGGAAATTTTATATCCGGAGCCATTTCAGGCAAATTTCAGCTTTTCCTTCTTGGGAGTTGAGAAATCCCGACAGTTTTTTGCCGGGAGTTTCCTGGATTCGCCACCGCAGTTCTGGATTTCTATCCAGTTTGGGATTTATATCCAGTTTGGGATTTATATCCAGGTTGGAATTTCTATCCAGCTTTGGATTTCTATCCAGGTTTGGATTTATATCCAGCTTTGGAATTTCTATCCAGTTTGGGATTTCTCTCCAGCTTTGGATTTGTATCCAATTTTGGATTTATATCCAGTTCTGGATTTATATCCACCTTTGGATTTCTATCCAGTTCTGGATTTCTATCCAGTTTGGGATTTATATCCAGTTTGGGATTTATATCCAGTTTGGGATTTATATGCAGGTTTGGATTTCTATCCCATTCTGGATTTCTATCCAACTTTGGAATTTCTATCCAGCTTTGGATTTATATCCAGTTTGGGATTTCTATCCAACTTTGGATTTCTATCCAGGTTTGGATTTCTATCCAGCTTTGGATTTCTATCCAACTTTGGATTTCTATCCAGGTTTGGATTTCTATCCAGTTTGGGATTTCTATCCAGTTCTGGATTTCTATCCAGCTTTGGAATTTCTATCCAGCTTAGGATTTATATCCCATTTTGGATTTAAATCCAGCTTTAGATTTATATCCAGTTCTGGATTTATATCCAGCTTTGGATTTCTATCCAGCTTTGGAATTTCTATCCAGCTTTGGATTTATATCCAATTTTGGATTTATATCCAGTTCTGGATTTATATCCACCTTTGGATTTATATCCAGTTCTGGATTTCTATCCAGTTTGGGATTTATATCCAGGTTGGGATTTATATCCAACTTTGGAATTTCTATCCAGCTTAGGATTTATATCCAGGTTTAGATTTATATCCAGTTTGGAATTTCTATCCCATTTTGGATTTATATCCAGTTTGGGATTTATATCCAGTTTAGGATTTCTCTCCACCTTTGGATTTCTATCCAGTTTGGGATTTCTCTCCACCTTTGGATTTCTCTCCACCTTTGGATTTCTCTCCACCTTTGGATTTCTCTCCACCTTTGGAATTTCTCTCCACCTTTGGATTTCTCTCCACCTTTGGATTTCTCTCCACCTTTGGAATTTCTCTCCACCTTTGGATTTCTCTCCAGCTTTGGCTATCAATGGATCTTTCCCTGGCTCTGTGCAGCTCCAGCCCTTCCCTGTGTCCCACCCCCTCCACAGCTGCACTTGGAAGTGCTTTTAATGGGAAGCCATTACAGGAGGAATCATTTGGAGCTCATTCCCACACTGGGAAATTTTATATCCGGAGCCATTTCAGGCAAATTTCAGCTTTTCCTTCTCGGGAGTTGATGAATCCCGACAGTTTTTTGCCGGGAGTTTTCCTGGATTCTCCACGGCTCTCAAAAAACGTCTGCACAATTTCATTGGGATTCAGCCTCTCATGTCCAAGGCAGCTGGCTGGGAGCTCCAAGCCACAGCCAGGGAAGAGAGGCCTTTTCCAGAGGAATCCAATGGAGCTGGTGATTTGCATGCACCTTTGGAGTCGGAATCAAACACTTGCCCTGGCTCGGCCTTGGCTTAATTAAACTGACGAGGAGGAGCGATAGAGGCTTTTGGTGTGAGGCACAAAGGACTCGCAGAGCCGGAATTTGGAAGCAACATGAAAAACCCCGAGCAAGGCATGGCTGGGAGTGATAAGAAATGCCAAGACTGTGCATTACATGGGATGAAAATAGAGGGGAAAAAATATGGGAAAAGCCTCGAGAGTGTGGCGGGAAGGGCGGGATTGGATTCCGTGGATAACGCCCGGCAGAGCCGGGGCAGGGGGTGGGCACAGCTGCAGGCAGGGAAGGGAATGGTGGGAATTGGAGGTTGGAGGAACTGGGGGGCTCCCACTGGCAGAGATGGATTTGTGTGTGCACAGATTCATTTCTTTAATTGAAGGTTTAATGTCTTTTAAATGAGTTGAAATGTAAGTTCTGGAAAAAAAAAAAACAAAACAAAAAACAACAGCTCATTTCTCGTCAGCGGCATCAATTTAAGGAGCTCGGGGTTGCCTCTCTGTTCTTCCCATCCCTTCTGTCTCTGTGCAGAGCAGGAGGTGGGAATTTGGGCCACCAGAGCTCGGCAACTTTGGCTTTTTTGCACCTTGAGGCACAAACTTCCCTTTTGCCTTTCCAACCCCAAGTCCAGAAATGAGGAGTGTGTGGTTGGGTCCCGTTCCAGTGCATGAATTACAGGATGAAGGACCAAATCCCACTTCCCAATCACCATTCCATCCCTGGATTCCTCACCCAGCCCTGCCTCCCGCTGTCCCACCCTCCTCTCCCCTCCCCACTTGCACCCAAAAGCAGGGAGGGGGTGCAGCGTTTTAAAAACACGTTTTCCCACCAAAAAAAAAAAAAAAGGAGTTTATTTTTAAAAAATCTCTTTTCCAAAGGCCGTTGAAAAGAGCTGATGGAAATAGATTTTGTTTTCACAAGCCCAGTGGAGCAGCCGAGCTATTTATAGCCCAGAGCTTTGCACTTTTAGGTTGCTCTGTTGGATACCAGGAAAATAAAGAACAAAGGAGGAATTCGCCTGACCTGATTTAACCCTCCCGGATCTGGTCTCTGCTTTGCCCTGGTCACTTGGGCTGCTTTGGGAGAGCCATGGGAAGGCCCTGGAATCCTGCAGGGTGTTCATCCCACCCACCCTGGGCAGAGTGTTCATCCCACCCACCCTGGAATCCTGCAGGGTGTTCATCCCACCCACCCTGGGCAGGGTGTTCATCCCACCCACCCTGGGCAGGGTGTTCATCCCACCCACTCTGGAATCCTGCAGGATGTTCATCCCACTCACCCTGGGCAGGGTGTTCATCCCATCTGCCCTGGAATCCTGCAGGATGTTCATCCCACCCACTCTGGAATCCTGCAGGGTGTTCATCCCACCCGCCCTGGAATCCTGCAGGGTGTTCATCCCACCCACCCTGGAATCCTGCAGGGTGTTCATCCCACCCACCCTGGAATCCTGCAGGATGTTCATCCCACCCACTCTGGAATCCTGCAGGGTGTTCATCCCTCCCAAACTGGAATCCTGCAGGGTGTTCATCCCTCCCACCCTGGAATCCTGCAGGGTGTTCATCCCACCCACTCTGGAATCCTGCAGGGTGTTCATCCCACCCACCCTGGAATCCTGCAGGGTGTTCATCCCTCCCAAACTGGAATCCTGCAGGATGTTCATCCCACCCACCCTGGAATCCTGCAGGGTGTTCATCCCTCCCAAACTGGAATCCTGCAGGATGTTCATCCCCACCCACCCTGGAATCCTGCAGGATGTTCATTCCTCCCAAACTGGAATCCTGCAGGGTGTTCATCCCTCCCAAACTGGAATCCTGCAGGGTGTTCATCCCTCCCAAACTGGAATCCTGCAGGATGTTCATCCCCACCCACCCTGGAATCCTACAGGGTGTTCATCCCTCCCACCCTGGGCAGGATGTTCATCCCACCCACCCTGGGCAGGATGTTCATCCCATCCGCCCTGGAATCCTGCAGGGTGTTCTGGAATCCTGCAGGATGTTCATCCCACCCACCCTGGAATCCTGCAGGATGTTCATTCCTCCCAAACTGGAATCCTGCAGGGTGTTCATCCCTCCCAAACTGGAATCCTGCAGGGTGTTCATCCCTCCCAAACTGGAATCCTGCAGGATGTTCATCCCCACCCACCCTGGAATCCTGCAGGGTGTTCATCCCTCCCACCCTGGGCAGGATGTTCATCCCACCCACCCTGGGCAGGATGTTCATCCCATCCGCCCTGGAATCCTGCAGGGTGTTCTGGAATCCTGCAGGATGTTCATCCCACCCACCCTGGGCAGGATGTTCATCCCTCCCACCCTGGGCAGGGTGTTCATCCCACCCGCCCTGGAATCCTGCAGGGTGTTCATCCCACCCACTCTGGAATCCTGCAGGGTGTTCTGGAATCCTGCAGGATGTTCATCCCACCCACCCTGGGCAGGATGTTCATCCCATCCGCCCTGGAATCCTGCAGGATGTTCATCCCACCCAAACTGGAATCCTGCAGGGTGTTCATCCCTCCCAAACTGGAATCCTGCAGGATGTTCATCCCACCCACCCTGGAATCCTGCAGGATGTTCATCCCACCCACCCTGGAATCCTGCAGGATGTTCATCCCCACCCGCCCTGGAATCCTGCAGGGTGTTCATCCCACCCACCCTGGGCTCTCCTGGGAACAGGGATGGGAATGGGGACAGGGATAGGAATGGGAATGGGAATGGGAATGGGATGGGAATAGGAATGGGGATGGGAATGGGAATGGGAATGGGAATGGGAATGGGATGGAAATAGGAATGGGAATGGGAATGGGAATGGGAATGGGAATGGGAATGGGAATGGGGGCTGAGGGGAGCTGCCCTGTGCCCGGGGGCAAACTGGGGGCTGAGGGGAGCTGCCCTGTGCCCGGGGGCAGAGGCAAACTGGGCCACCCAGCTCTGGGTGAGCCCCTCGGCTCCCAAACCACCACTCGGCGCCTTCCCAAACCCTCTGGATGCGGCGCATCCCTAAAAACCCCCACCCTGCGCCGCTGCCGCCCCGCCCCGCGCGGCCGTCGCTGGTTTGGGGGGGCTGGCAGGGGCACCCTGTCCCTCGGTGCCCAGCACAGCTCCCTGCCAGGGGTCAGCTGGCTGCACAAACATCCCAGGGCTGAGCCAGGCGCCGGCTGCAGCCTCCAGGCTACTCCCGAGCCGCGCCAATCCCGGGATTTGATGCGCTCGCCGAGGAGCCGCGGCCTCCCCCCCCCCCGCCCCTCGCGCTGTTCTGGTTTGGTGCCCAGAACATCTGGTCACCCTGTAGCCTTTTTTTTTAATCCAATCCTTCCGTTCCCTCGGCACGTTCCAGAGCGCCGGCGGCTGAGCTGGCACCGGGGAGCCAGCGGGGCCCGGCCCCGCCTCGGGCACTGCCCGGGGCATCCCAAATTCCACAGCCCACCCCCCCCCGCACGGACCCCCTTTGTTCCCAGGATTCGTCTCCTGCTGAAGGAAAGGGGGTTTGGGAGGATTTCTGGGGGGGCAACACAGCGATGAGGGTGCCATGGCCAGGGCAGCATCCCTGAATCCCGCTGAGCAGGGATGGGCACCGGGAATGGCACGGGGATGGCCCCCTGGCACAGGGCGAGGACTGGGAATGGCCCCCCTGGCACGGAAATGGGACTGGGAATGGACCCCTGGCACGGAAATGGGACTGGGAATGACACCCCTGGCACAGGGCAAGGATTGGGAATGGCCCCCCTGGCACAGAAATGGGACTGGGAATGGACCCCTGGCACGAGACAAGGACTGGGAATGGCCCCCCTGGCACGGGAATGGGACTGGGAATGCCCCCCCTGGCACGGAAATGGGACTGGGAATGGACCCCTGGCACGAGACAAGGACTGGGAATGGCCCCCCTGGCACGGGAATGGCACTGGGAATGCCCCCCCTGGCATGGGAATGGGACTGGGAATGGCCCACCTGGCACTGGACAAGGACTGGGAATGGTCCCCCTGGCACGGAAATGGGACTGGGAATGGCCCCCCTGGCACGGAAATGGGACTGGGAATGACACCCCTGGCACAGGGCAAGGACTGGGAATGGCCCCCCTGGCACGGGAATGGGACTGAGAATGCCGCCCCTGGCACGGAAATGGGACTGGGAATGACACCCCTGGCACAGGGCAAGAATTGGGAATGACCCCCCCAGCACGGGAATGGCACTGGGAATGGCCCCACTGGCACAGGACAAGGACTGGGAATGGCCCTCATGGCACGGGAATGGGACTGGGAATGCCCTCTCTGGCACGGGACAAGGATTGGGAATGGCCTCCCTGGCACGGGAATGGGACTGGGAATGGACCCCTGGCACGAGAATGGGACTGGGAATGACACCCCTGGCACAGGGCAAGGATTGGGAATGGCCCCCATGGCACGGGAATGGCACTGGGAATGCCCCCCCGGCATGGGAATGGGACTGGGAATGCCCTCCCTGGCACGGGACAAGGATTGGGAATGGCCTCCCTGGCACGGGAATGGCACTGGGAATGCTCCCCTCCCCGCCCCCCCCCCCGGCACGGGAGTGGCACTGGGAATGCCCTCCCTGGCACGGGAATGGCACTGGGAATGCCCTCCCTGGTATGGGAATGGGACTGGGAATGCCCACCTGGCACAGGACAAGGACTGGGAATGGCACCCATGGCACAGGGCAGGGACTGGGAATGGCCCCCCCGGCATGGGAATAGGACTGGGAATGGCCCACCTGGCACGGGAGTGGCACTGGGAATAGCCCCCCCGGCACGGGAATTGCACTGGGAATGCCCCCCCTGGCACGGGAGTGGCACTGGGAATGCCCCCCCTGGCACGGGAGTGGCACTGGGAATGCCCTCCCTGACATTCAGCTGGGGTTTTAATGGAAAAGAGGATACTTGGGGGGGCATATTGTGGAGAAACTCCTGGCTGGGAGGGTGGGCAGGCCCTGGCACAGGTTGCCCAGAGCAGCTGTGGGTGTCTCATCCCTGGAATTGTCCAAGGTCAGAAGGAATAACTTGGATAGTGGGAGGTTTCCCTGTCCGTGGCAGGGATGGGATGGGATGGGATGGGATGGGTGGACTTTGAGGTCCTTCCCAGTTCAAATCCTTCTGTGATCCAGGCTGTGATTCCATGAGGAATTCCCCACCAGGTGGCACTGGCTCCACCCGCTTTTCCCGGGAGAAGCGGAGGGATCCGGCGGGGCTGGGAGAGACCCAGGCACGGGATCCTCAGGGAATCATGGAATGCTCTGGGTGGGAAGGGACGTGAAGGTTCCACCCCCTGCCATGGGCAGGGGCACCTTCCATGGCCCAGGTTATTCCAGCCTGGCCTTGGGCACTCTCAGGGATGGAGCAGCCACAGCTTCTCTGCCCAAACTCTGCCAGGGTCTCACCACCTTCCCAGCCAGCAATTCCTTCCCAATATCCCATTTAAACCAGTTTGAAACCATTCCCGTTGTCCTGTCCCTCCCTCCCCTTGTGCCAAGTCCCTCCCCAACTCCCCTGGAGAGATCCAGGAGATCTCCTGGAGCCCCTTTGGGCATTGGGAGGGGTCCCAAACCTCACCCGGGGAGGTGCCACCCCCACCTCGGGTGCTTTGGGAACATCATCCCTCTGAGCCTGGAGTGAAATATCTGACAGATGGCTTAAAAAAAAAAAAAAAAAAAAAAAGAAAAGAAAAGAAAAAAAAAACAAACCCAAAAAGCAATTATCAAAGGGGAAGATTTTGGAACGTTTCCTTTGAAACCTGGAGTTGTTTAGCATTTTTAGCAGCTGAAATAATTCTCCAGACATCTGATGGGAGCCCAAAGTGCTTCCTGCCCTCCTCCCCCAGCACCAACCCCTCCTCTCCGAGGCTCTCAGTGGCACGTGGAGTTCCCTGCCTTGTTGCTGCTGCCATTTCTCCTTGGGAAAAAGGTGGAATCAGGGTATGGCCTGTGATATTCCCAAGGCTGAATGTCCTTTTGGGGCTTTCCAGAAGGTGGGAGAACCGTAGCCTGTGATTCTGTAAATGTGGAATTGTGTCTTATTACACCTTCCCTTTTTCCTTCACTTCTCTCTGCCTCCCTCAAAAAAAAAAAAGAAACAAAAAAAAGGAAAAAAAAAAAAGGAATAGATCACATACCTTGTCCATTATCCATGGGAAGCATAACTGGGAAAATTCCATGACATCAACACTCCAGAGGGTGAGGAAGAACCTCCCTATCAGTGTCCTGATGTGTTGAAACTCCTCCAAAACATTTCACCTCCACAGGGAACTTGGGTGGTTAATTGTTGTGTGGTTGATCCTGATCCTCCAAAGCTGATCCTGGTCATGGAGAGGTTTTCCAGCCTTTCCATCTGACCCAAACACGGGTCAGAGGCAACTTCCCTGTTACACCATAAATATTCACATAATATTCAATAAGACATTCATTGGTAAATAATAAGAGTAGGAACTTTTCCATAAATTTGGATGCAGACCCAGCCCCAGAATCCACCAGCAGATCCCAGTTCCTGATGGTTTCCTGCCTGTCCCTTCTGCCCACCCTCCCCATGGGACCCCCTGAGCCCTCACACCTGGAGCGCTTCCCATGGGATGGATCCGGATCTGGCGCCGGCAGCTCAGGGGATGGATCTCCCCCATGGGAGAGGACACCCCAATTCCCTGTGCCAGGAACCTCTGGAGGTGCCACACATCCAATGGGATGAGTCTCAGCAAAGAGGAGAACAAGGCCCTGGAGGAGATTAAAGTTCTGTCCTCATGGTGAGAACCCGGAGCAGGAACCGACTCCAAAGGGGAGAGCCAAGGCCTGTGAGGCTCTTGAGCTCAGGCTCAGCTGGGCACTGCCCTCCAGCCCTGCAGCTCCTTCCCGCTGCCAATCCAGGGGCACAGAGAGGGGCTCTGTGCCAGGGGGACGCTGCCAGGGCTGGAGCATCCCTGGGGAGAGCTGGAGCACCCCTGGAGCTGCAGGACATGGAGAGCTCAGGGCTCCTGGGACCTTTCCTGGGAACGCGCCGGGAATGCACTCGGGAATGGGCCCGGGAACGAGCGGAGCCGCGCACGGGGGGTTCAGGCAGCGAGTCGGGAACGCGCCCGGGAACGCGCCCGGGGGCTCAGGCAGCGAGCTGGGAACGCGCCTGGGAATGCGCTCGGGAATGCACTCGGGAAAGCGCTGGGAATACGCTCGGGAATGCACTCGGGAAAGCGCTGGGAATACGCCCGGGAACGAGCAGAGCCGCGCACGGGGGGGCTCAGGCAGCGAGTCGGGAACGCGCCCGGGAACGCGCCCGGGGGCTCAGGCAGCGAGCTGGGAACGCGCCTGGGAATGCACTCGGGAAAGCGCTGGGAATACGCTCGGGAACGAGCAGAGCCGCGCACGGGGGTTCAGGCAGCGAGTCGGGAACGCGCCCGGGAACGCACACGGGGGCTCAGGCAGCGAGCTGGGAACGCGCCCGGGAACGTGCCCGGGGACTCAGGCAGCGAGCCGGGAACGCGCCTGGGAATGCGCTCGGGAAGGCGCCGGGAATACGCTCGGGAACGAGCAGAGCCGCGCACGGGGGCGATGACAGCGAGTCGGGAACGCGCCCGGGGGCTCAACGCGCTCGGGAACGCGCCCGGGGACTCAGTCAGCGAGCCGGGAACGCGCCTGGGAATGCGCTCGGGAAGGCGCCGGGAATACGCTCGGGAACGAGCAGAGCCGCGCACGGGGGTGATGACAGCGAGTCGGGAACGCGCCCGGGGGCTCAGGCAGCGAGCTGGGAACGCGCTCGGGAACGCGCCCGGGGACTCAGGCAGCGAGCCGGGAACGCGCCTGGGAATGCGCTCGGGAATGCACTCGGGAACGCGCCTGGGAATGCGCTCGGGAAGGCGCCGGGAATACGCTCGGGAACGAGCAGAGCCGCGCACGGGGGTGATGACAGCGAGCCGGGAACGCGTCGGGAGCGCGCCCGGGATATCGCGGAGCCGCGCCCGGGGGCTCAAGCAGCGAGCCGGGAACGCGTCGGGAGCGCGCCCAGGATATCGCGGAGCCGCGCACGGGGGTTCAGGCAGCGAGCCGGGAACGCGTCGGGAGCGCGCCCGAGATATCGCGGAGCCGCGCACGGGGGTTCAGGCAGCGAGTCGGGAACGCGTCTGGAGCGCGCCCGGGATATCGCGGAGCCGCGCACGGGGGTTCAGGCAGCGAGCCGGGAACGCGTCGGGAGCGCGCCCGGGATATCGCGGAGCCGCGCACGGGGGCTCAAGCAGCGAGCCGGGAACGCGTCGGGAGCGCGCCTGGGATATCGCGGAGCCGCGCACGGGGGCTCAGGCAGCGAGCCGGGCCGAGCAGCGAGCCCAGGGAGCTGGAGCGTGGTTAATGTAATTACACATCCACTCCTTGGGATGTCGGCGCAGGCGAAGCAGCACTAATGGCCAAGCGGAGACCTGCAGGGAGAACGGGCGGGAGCAGCTGGCGGATGGCGCGGGAGGAGCCACGGGCGATCCCGGGGCCGCGGGCACCGGGGGAGGGATGGCCGTGCCCTTGCTGGGGCATTCGGGGCTGCTCCCCCAGAAAGGGACTCGGGCACAACTCCTTTAGGGGTCCAGCATCCTCTGGAATGGCCATGGCTGGAGAAGACACCTCCGTGGTTTCCTTAATTCCCAGTCTGGCTCCCCAGAGACACAAAACCTCAAAGCCTCGTGCCCGGGGAGAGGTGTTGGTGGTCAGAGTGAGCTGGTGGTGCTCAGGGGGAGCTGTTGGTGATGTTGGTGCTCAGAGGGAGCTGGTGGTGATGTTGGTTGGTGATGTTGGTGCTCAGGGGGAGCTGGTGGGTGATGTTGGTTGGTGATGTTGGTGCTCAGGGGGAGCTGTGGGTGATGTTGGTTGGTGATGTTGGTGCTCAGGGGGAGCTGTGGGTGATGTTGGTGCTCAGGGGGAGCTGTGGGTGATGTTGGTGCTCAGGGGGAGCTGTGGGTGATGTTGGTTGGTGATGTTGGTGCTCAGGGTGAGCTGTGGGTGATGTTGGTGCTCAGGGAGAGCTGTGGGTGATGTTGGTTGGTGATGTTGGTGCTCAGAGTGAGCTGTGGGTGATGTTGGTGCTCAGGGGGAGCTGTGGGTGATGTTGGTGCTCAGGGGGAGCTGTGGGTGATGTTGGTGCTCAGGGGGAGCTGTGGGTGATGTTGGTGCTCAGGGGGAGCTGTGGGTGGTTTGTGGGGTGATGTTGGTGCTCAGGGAGAGCTGTGGGTGATGTTGGTGCTCAGGGAGAGCTGTGGGTGATGTTGGTGCTCAGGGGGAGCTGGTGGTGATGTTGGTGCTCAGGGGGAGCTGGTGGTGATGTTGGTGCTCAGGGTGAGCTGGTGGTGATGTTGGTTGGTGATGTTGGTGCTCAGGGGGAGCTGTGGGTGATGTTGGTTGGTGATGTTGGTGCTCGGGGAGAGCTGTGGGTGATGGTGGTGCTCGGGGAGAGCTGTGGGTGATGTTGGTGCTCAGGGGGAGCTGTGGGTGATGTTGGTTGGTGATGTTGGTGCTCAGGGTGAGCTGTGGGTGCTCAGGGTGAGCTGTGGGTGATGTTGGTTGGTGATGTTGGTGCTCAGGGGAGAGCTGTGGGTGATGTTGGTGCTCAGGGGGAGCTGTGGGTGATGTTGGTGCTCAGAGGGAGCTGTGGGTGATGTTGGTTGGTGATGTTGGTGCTCAGGGAGAGCTGTGGGTGATGTTGGTGGGGTGATGTTGGTGCTCAGGGGGAGCTGTGGGTGATGTTGGTGGGGTGATGTTGGTGCTCAGGGGGAGCTGTGGGTGATGTTGGTGCTCAGAGGGAGCTGGTGGTGATGTTGGTTGGTGATGTTGGTGCTCAAGGTGAGCTGTGGGTGATGTTGGTGCTCAGGGGGAGCTGTGGGTGATGTTGGTGCTCAGAGGGAGCTGGTGGTGATGTTGGTTGGTGATGTTGGTGCTCAGGGGGAGCTGTGGGTGATGTTGGTTGGTGATGTTGGTGCCCAGAGGGAGATGTTGGTGCTCAAGGTGAGCTGTGGGTGATGTTGGTGCTCAGGGTGAGCTCTTGGTGCTTCGGGGAGTTATGGAATAACCAGGATGACTCCTGGGACACCTGGGCTGATGGAGGTGATGGCCCATGGCCCAGGACGTGTCTGCTCTCCCTCCCAGGAGGAAAACAGAAGAAAACCAAAATATTTGCCAATAACCACCCAAATATTTGTACAAATCGACCCCCAGAGACACCCCTGGGACTGAACCAGGCCCCACCTCCAGCCCTCCCAAAGGCACTGGGAGGATCTTTCATGGATAGAACACTCCCAGGAGCTGATTTCTGGTCATGCAGCAAAGAGCAGGAGGGGTTTGGGAGCACTGGAGGCCCCCAACAGAGTCAGGGACCCCTTGGAGTGTGGATTTATCCACATCCTCCCCAGGGATGCTCTGACCAAAGGGCTCCTGGGAACGTTTTCCAAAGGGCTTCCAGTGCCTGGAGGGCTCCAAGTGGAGGGCTCGGGGTGAGCAAAATAGTCCCGGAATTCATGGAATTAGAGTGTATGAAGAGATAATATGTTATATATTATATATATTATATATTATATATTACATGTGTTCTATATTTATTTATATCTATATTGTTCATATTATATATTATATAATATAATTATAGGTTATATATATTACATGTATTATATATTACATATATATTAAATATATTATATGTTATATATTACATGTGTCATATATTACTTTATTTACACCTATATTATTCATATTATATATTATATAATATAATTATATGTTATATATTACATGTATCATATATTACATATATCATATATTACATATATCATATATTACATATATCATATATTACATATATATTACAAATGCAATATATTATTTTATTTATAGCTGTATTTTATTATTTATATTCTATATTATATAATAATTATATTATTGTTATTTTTATCATATGTTATTATTTATTGCTATATTTATTGTTATAGATATTATTAACAATGTATTTATAAATATATATATATAAATATATATTACATAATATATAAATATATATTTTATGTTATAATATAATATATATTATAATATATACATTTTAAATATATATAATATATATTATATAATATACATACATATATAAATATATTGTTATATCTATTACATATATTATGTTTTATATATATATAATATATATATTATATAATATAAATACATATATAAATATATTGTTATATCTATTACATATATTATGTATTATTTTATTTATAGCTACATTTTATTATTTACATTATATATTATATAATAGATATATTATTGTTATATTTATCATATGTTAGTATTTATTGTCATATTTATTATTAACAATATATTTATAAATATATTGTTATGTTTATTACATATATATTATTTATAGCTACATTTTATTATTTATATTATATATTATATAAGAATTATATTATTGTTATATTTATCATATGTTTTTATTTATTGTTATATTTATCATGTTATTATTTATTGTCATATTTATTGTTATATTTCTTATTACCAATGTATTTATAAATATATTGTTATATTTATTACATATATTATGTATTATTTTAGTTATAGCCACATTTTATTATTTATATTCCATAGTATATAATAGACATATTATTGTTACATTTATCATACGTTATTATTTATTGTTTTATTTATCATATGTTATTATTTATTGTTGTATTTATTGTTATATTTATCATAACAATATATTTGTAAATATATAGTTATATTTATTGCATATATAATATTTTATTTATAGCTCAGAATCCACCTGGTCCAACCCCACTGGGACTGGAAGTGGCACTGAGTGCCCTGGGATCAACTGGTGGTGGATTCTCCACCCCTGGAGGTGTTGAAGGTGACACTGGATGTGGCACTGAGTTCCCACAGTGGGGTTGGACCAAGGGTTGGATTTGATGATCTCAGAGGTCTCTTCCAATCCAGTTCATCCCATGACTCCATGAGCTTGAAAACCTCCAGGGGTGGAGAATCCACCACCACTTGATCCCCTGGCACTGAGTGCCACTTCCAGTGCCATCTCAAACACCTCCAGGGATGGGGAATCCACCACCATTTGATCCAACCCCACTGTGCTCACCAGCCCAGGGCACTGAGTGGCACATCCAGTGCCACCTCAATCACCTCCAGGGATGGAGAATCCACCCCCTCTCTGGGCAGCCCATTCCAATCCCTGATTACTCTCCCTGGAAAGGATTTTTTCCTGCTCTCCAACTTCAGTTTCCCCTGGCAGAGCTTGAGCTGTGCCCCCTTGTCCCATTGCTGGGAAGGAGCTCTGGGATGGGCACCACCCTCCCAACAGCACCCATGGCCACCCTGGGGTGTGGGTGCCATCCCTGTGGCCCTGCCCATGTAATCATGGAAGCAGTTGGGTTGGAAGAGACCTCTGAGATCACCAACTCCAACCCTTGATCCAACCCCACTGTCATTACCAGATCATGGCACTCAGTGCCACGTCCGGTGTCACCTTAAACACCTCCAGGGATGGGGAATCCACCAACCCTTGATCCAACCCCACTGTCCAGGGCACTCAGTGCCACATCCAGTGTCACCTTAAACACCTCCAGGGATGGGAAATCCACCACCATTTGATCCAACCCCACTGTGGGCACTCAGTGCCACATTCAGTGCCATCTCAAACACCTCCAGGGATGGGGAATCCACCAACCCTTGATCCAACCCCACTGTGCTCACCAGCCCAGGGCACTGAGTGCCACATCCAGTGTCACCTTCAACACCTCCAGGGATGGGGAATCCACCACCACTTGATCCCGTGGCACTCAGTGCCACATCCAGTGCCACCTCAATCACCTCCAGGGATGGAGAATCCACCCCCTCTCTGGGCAGCCCATTCCAATCCCTGATTACTCTCCCTGGAAAGGATTTTTTCCTGCTCTCCAACTTCAGTTTCCCCTGGCAGAGCTTGAGCTGTGCCCTCCTGTCCCATTGCTGGGAAGGAGCTCTGGGACGGGCACCACCCTCCCAACAGCACCCATGGCCACCCTGGGGTGTGGGTGCCATCCCTGTGGCTCTGCCCATGGAATCTTGGATTCAGTTGGGTTGGAAGAGACCTCTGAGATCACCAACTCCAACCCTTGATCCAACCCCACTGTCATTACCAGATCATGGCACTCAGTGCCACGTCCAGTGTCACCTTGAACACCTCCAGGGATGGGGAATCCACCACCATTTGATCCAACCCCACTGTCCAGGGCACTGAGTGCCACATCCAGTGTCACCTTGAACACCTCCAGGGATGGAGAATCCACCACCATTTGATCCCGTGGCACTCAGTGCCACATCCAGTGCCATCTCAAACACCTCCAGGGATGGGGAATCCACCACCATTTGATCCAACCCCACTGTCCAGGGCACTGACCCCTTGGGCGTGGGTGCCATCCCCGTGTGCCCTCCCAGCCCCCTGTGGTGCCAGCTCTGCCCAAGCTCCACGTGTTTCCCTTCCTTCTGCTGAATGTCTCTGTCATCTTGCCTGGCATCAGCCACTCGGAGCTTTTCTCCTCCCACTTCACACCTTCTGGTCCCTCAGCAGATGCCCCGCGAAGCCTCCCCGTGCCCGGCGCCTGCAGATGCTTCATTAAAAGTGTTTCTTTTTTCCTTCTGCGGCTCCAACTCGGGATGTGACAAAAAAAAAACAACTAAAAGGAAAAAAAAAAAGATGCCAAGTTTTTTGGACTTTGTTTGGCAACCCCCGGCCCGGGCTCTGGGGTGCCCGTGTCACCCCGTGCCAGGCTCTGCCTGTCCTGCCGCTGCCAAAGATAGAAGTGGGGCTGGTGGGTGCCCAGCAGGGGAAGGAACAGGGTGGGAGGTGCCAAGTGGGAGCGGCAGAGCCCGGGATGGAGCTCGGCGCGGTTGCCTAGCGATGGGAATGCGGCAGGTTGGCAGTGCCCAGCCCGCCTGGCACGGCAGGGGCGGCCCCAGGGGAGGGGGCGCACAAAGGGCGCGCCGGGCACCCCCTGGGGGGAAACGGAGGGAGAGCAGGGATGTGTCCTGGATCCTGCACCGGGAAAACATCCCCCATTCCCAAGGGTGCTCTGGGAAAACATCCCCCTGCCCATTCCATGCCCCCTGCCCATTCCATGCCCCCTGCCCATTCCCAAGGATAAATTAGGAAAACATCCCCCTGCCCATTCCATGCCCCCTGCCCATTCCATGCCCCCTGCCCATTCCCAAGGATAAATTAGGAAAACATCCCCCTGCCCATTCCATGCCCCCTGCCCATTCCATGCCCCCTGCCCATTCCCAAGGATGCACCAGAAAAACATTCCCCCTGCCCATTCCCAAGGATAAATTAGGAAAACATTCCCCCTGCCCATTCCCAAGGATATTCTGGGAAAACATCCCCCTGCCCATTCCATGCCCCCTGCCCATTCCCAAGGATATGCCAGGAAAACATTCCCCTGCCCATTCCATGCCCCCTGTCCATTCCCAAGGATATGCCAGGAAAACATTCCCCCTGCCCATTCCCAAGGATATTCTGGGAAAACATTCCCCCTGCCCATTCCATGCCCCCTGCCCATTCCCAAGGATGCACCAGGAAAACATTCCCCATTCCCAAGGATGCTCTGGGAAAACATTCCCCATTCCCAAGGATATTCTGGGAAAACATCCCCCTGCCTATTCCCAAGGATGCACCAGGAAAACATTCCCCTGCCCATTCCCAAGGATATTCTGGGAAAACATCCCCCTGCCCATTCCAAGAATAAACCAGGAAAACATTCCCCCTGCACATTCCCAAGGATATTCTGGGAAAACATTCCCCCTGCCCATTCCATGCCCCCTGCCCATTCCCAAGGATATGCCAGGAAAACATTCCCCTGCCCATTCCATGCCCCCTGCCCATTCCATGGATATACCAGGAAAACATTCCCCTTCCCATTCCCAAGGAGATGCCAGGAAAACATTCCCCCTGCCCATTCCATGCCCCCTGCCCATTCCAAGGATATTCTGGGAAAACATTCCCCTGCCCATTCCCACCCTTGACATTCCATCATCACCAGGAGCTCCACCCTTGGCATTCCCTCACCAGGATTCGGGATTCGGGATTCGGGATTCGGGATTCGGGATTCGGGATTTGGGATTCAGGATTCGGGATTCGGGATTTGGGATTCGGGATTTGGGATGTGGGATTTGGGATTCGGGATTTGGGATTCGGGATTTGGGATTCAGGATTCGGGATTCGGGATTCGGGATTTGGGATGTGGGATTTGGGATTCGGGATTTGGGATTCGGGATTTGGGATTCGGGATTCGGGATTCAGGATTCGGGATTCGGGATTCGGGATTCGAGATTTGGGATTTGGGATTCGGGATTTGGGATTCAGGATTCGGGATTTGGGATTCAGGATTCGGGATTCGGGATTCGGGATTCGGGATTCAGGATTTGGGATTCAGGATTCAGGATTCGGGATTTGGGATTTGGGATTTGGGATTCCAGCCCTCCCTGTTTCCCATCCTTGCCAGAAATAGTGAATAAGGATAATTAATAAGAATATTTAATAGGAATATAATTTAATAAGATTATTTAATAAGAAAAATTAATTGTGATCTGCAATAATAATATTTAATAAGGATATTTAATAAGAATATTTTAGGAATATTTAACAAGAATAATTTAATAAGAATATTTAATAAGAATATTTACTATGGATATTTAATAAGGATATTTATTAAGAATATTTAACAAGAATAATTTAGTAAGAATATTTAATAAGGATATTTAATAAGATTATTAAATAAGGATATTTAATAAGGATATTTAATAAGAATATTTAATAAGACTATTAAGAATTTATTAAGAATATTTAATGAAATTATTTAATAAGAATATTTAATAAGAATATTTAATAAGAATATTTAACAGGAATATTTAATGCTCTGGGATTCTGAGTGGAAAACACTCTGGAATTCTGCGTGTGGAATATTCTGGAATTCTGGGTGGGAAATGCTCTGGAATTCTCTGTATGAAATGTGATATTCCCTAAAGATATTCCCTAAATATATTCCCTAAAAATATTCCTTAAAGATATTCCCTAAAATTATTCCCTAAAAATATTCCCTAAATATATTCCCTAAAAATATTCCCTAAAAATATTCCTTGAAAATATACCCTAAAAATATTCCCTGAAGATATTCCCTAATTATATTCCCTAAAGATATTCCCTAAAGATATTCCCTAAATATATTTGCACTCACACAGCGCCCCCAATAATACCCTTAAATTAATCATGTCCTAATTAATCAACGAGCGAGTCTTTCCTATTAAAAGGGGTCACAGAGCTCCTGATTCCCACCTGCATCCCAATCCAAGCAGGACACACGGGAGGAATTTCGGGACAAATTCCTTAATCAGACACTACAGGAAGGGTTAATATTAATATTAATACTAATATTAATATTAATATTAATCAATTAAAAGGCAGGTCTCAGATAAATTATATATGGGGAGAAAAAGCATCCCGAGCATATCCCGGACCATTCCCGGCTCAATCCCGAGCGCATCCCGGACCATTCCCGGCTCAATCCCGAGCTCATCCCGGACCATTCCCGGCTCATTCCCAGCGACTCCGCCGGGGCCGCAGCGCCATCTGGTGGCGATTTCTTGGTACTGCATCTTCCAGGGAGAAATCCAAAGGGAACTTCCAGCGGGAAACGGCCCCAATTCCGCCCAGGCTGAGCACGGAGGGGTCGCGGTGGCACCGCCACAGCCCGGGTAGGGTCGGTGGGGACATCCAGGATACCACCAGCAGGGCAGGGATGCCCAGCCCACATCCCACATCCCTTCCATCCTCTGGAATGACTCCCAATATCCATGCAGGGCAGGGATACACATCCCAGATCCCATCCATCCTCTGGAATGATCCCAATATCCATCCAATCCCTGTACAGGGCAGGGATGCAGGTGATGCCCAGGACACATCCCACATCCCATCCATCCTCTGGAATGACCCCCAACATCCATACAGGGCAGGGATACACATCCCACATCCCACCCATCCTCTGGAATGATCCCAATATCCATACAGGGCAGGGATACACATCCCAGATCCCATCCATCCTCTGGAATGACTCCCAATATCCATGCAGGGCACCAGCAGGGCAGGGATGCTCCTGGCAGTGATGTCCAACCCACATCCCACATCCCATCCATCCTCTGGAATCACCCCCAACATCCATGCAGGGCACCAGCAGGGCAGGGATGCCCAGCCCACATCCCTTCCGTCCTCTGGAATGACTCCCAATATCCATGCAGGGCACCAGCAGGGCAGGGATGCCCAGTCCACATCCCACATCCCTTCCATCCTCTGGAATGATCCCAATATCCATGCAAGGCAGGGATATACATCCCACATCCCTTCCATCCTCTGGAATGACTCCCAATATCCATGCAGGGCAGGGATACACATCCCACATCCCATCCATCCTCTGGAATGATGCCCAATATCCATGCAGGGCAGGGATACACATCCCACATCCCTTCCATCCTCTGGAATGATCCCAATATCCATGTAGGGCACCAGCAGGGCAGGGATGCCCAGCCCACATCCCATCCATCCCTCTGGAATGATCCCAATATCCATGCAGGGCACCAGCAGGGCAGGGATGTCCCTGGCAGGGATGCCCATCCCACATCCCACATCCCACCCATCCTCTGGAATGACTCCCAATATCCATGCAGGGCACCAGCAGGGCAGGGATGCCCCTGGCAGGGATGCCCATCCCACATCCCACATTCCTTCCATCCTCTGGAATGATCCCAATATCCATGCAGGGCACCAGCAGGGCAGGGATGCCCAGTCCACATCCCATCCATCCTCTGGAATGATCCCAGTATCCATACAGGGCAGGGATACACATCCCACATCCCATCCATCCCTCTGGAATGACTCCCAATATCCATGCAGGGCAGGGATACACATCCCAGATCCCATCCATCCTCTGGAATGATGCCCAATATCCATGCAGGGCACCAGCAGGGCAGGGATGCTCCTGGCAGTGATGCCCAGCCCACATCCCACATCCCATCCATCCTCTGGAATGATGCCCAATATCCATGCAGGGCACCAGCAGGGCAGGGATGTCCCTGGCAGTGATGCCCAACACACATCCTACATCCCATCCATCCTCTGGAATGATCCCAATATCCATACAGGGCAGGGATACACATCCCACATCCCACCCATCCTCTGGAATGATCCCAATATCCATGCAGGGCAGGGATGCCCAGCCCACATCCCACATCCTACATCCCATCCTCTGGAATCACCCCACCATCCATCCAATCCCACATCCCACCCTCTGGAATCCCTGCAGGGCACCAGAGGCAGCACCAGGAACGTGTTTGTATTAAAATCAGTTTATTTCTATTTACAATTCCACGAATTACATCCCTCAAAATAAAAAAAAAAAAAATAAGGAATTGGGAGAGGAACCAGCTGTCAGCACAGGCCAGGGATTGATGCAGCTCTTGGAATATGCAGAGAGTGAAAAGAAACCTCTCAGAAAATAAGGATTTCCAGACAATTCCCAGTTTTCTTGGGGGAAAAAAAAAAGAAGAATTTGAAGAGGAAATTCACTGGGGATGAACATCCGAATGTGCCAAGGCAGGAAAGATCCAGCCCAGTGTGGCCAAGGAACAGCAATTAGGGCAGGATTTGAGTTTTAATGGGATTTGTGTAATTAAAAATGCAGGGAATTTAACTGTACAAAGCGATTAATTACGGCAATTAAACACTTGGGAAGTTTTCCTGGGAATTTCGAGAATTCTGTGGATATGGGGCTGATCAATGAACAATAATTTGGGGAGTTGTCCTGGAATTGTGCCTTAATCGGCATAAAAATTCCAATTAAGATGGAAAATTAATATTTGTAATAAGTATTTCCTTCTTGGGGGGTGAAGGGGAGAGGGAAAACATCCCATAAAATAAACAGGGAATAACATTTCAATCCCAACCTGCAGGAAAACAAAGGTAGGAATTTTTAATAATATTTATAAAAAAAAAAAAAAAAGGTTTGGAAGACTCAGGAATTCCTTGGAAGTTCAAGATTTTTTTGAAAATCTGCTGTGATTTGGGAGGGAAGTGGGAACTGAGTAAGTGAAGTTAATTCTATCCAAGGAATTCTTTTGTGGGAATGGTGATCCCAAAGAAAACCAAGATTGGACTTTCAGTTCACCTTTGAGACTCTGAGCAAACATTTCCCAGGGAGTTTTCCAGCGGAGTCAGGAAGTTCCAGTGCAACAAAACCTTTGGAATAACAAACTGCAACTTGGCAAAAGTCAGGAATTTTATTTACAAATCCAAGGAGGAGGGGGAGGACACCAGGAACACATTCCAGCTGAATGCAAGGATTTATTGGGAATGGCAGAAAATCAAACCGAGTCTCTGGGGATGGTCAAGCAGTTTTCCAGGAGTCGAGAGAAAAGTGGGAATCTTGGATTGGGATAAGGCCTTCCAGTGGCTTTGCTTCCTAGTGGCTCTCTCCTTTTTTGCCAACTACCTGGAAAAGGGGAAAAAAAAAGGAAGTTTAAAAGCTGGGCAGGGGTTTTTTTGGTTCCATAATCCAAGGGCAGCTCCGTTGGCAGGGAGGGAATCCCTGGCCCTGTCCTGGATGTCCAGGAGCTCACAAGAAGGGGCTGTGCCCACTGCCCTGGGGAGCCTGGCAGTGCCAACCACCCCCTGGGGGAAGGACCTTTCCCTGGGATCCCACTTGACCCTGCCCTGGGGAGCCTGGGCAGTGCCCACCACTCCATGGGGGAAGGACCTTTCCCTGGGATCCAACCCAACCCTGCCCTGGAGAGCCTGGCAGTGCCAACCACCCTCTGGGGGAAGGACCTTTCCCTGGGATCCCACCTGACCCTGCCCTGGGGAGCCTGGGCAGTGCCCACCACTCCCTGGGTGAAGGACCTTTCCCTGGGATCCAACCCAACCCTGCCCTGGGGAGCCTGGCAGTGCCCACCACTCCATGGGGGAAGGACCTTTCCCTGGGATCCAACCCAACCCTGCCCTGGGGAGCCTGGCAGTGCCAACCCTGGGGGAAGGACCTTTCCCTGGGATCCCACCTGACCCTGCCCTGAGGAGCCTGGGCAGTGCCCACCACTCCATGGGGGAAGGACCTTTCCCTGGGATCCCACCTGACCCTGCCCTGGGGAGCCTGGGCAGTGCCAACCCTGGGGGAAGGACCTTTCCCTGGGATCCAACCCAACCCTGCCCTGGGGAGCCTGGCAGTGCCAATCACCCATCTGGGGGAAGGACCTTTCCCTGGGATCCAACCCAACCCTGCCCTGGGGAGCCTGGCAGTGCCAACCCTGGGGGAAGGACCTTTCCCTGGGATCCCACCTGACCCTGCCCTGGGGAGCCTGGCAGTGCCAACCACTCCATGGGGGAAGGACCTTTCCCTGGGATCCAACCCAACCCTGCCCTGGGGAGCCTGGCAGTGCCAACCATCCATCTGGGGGAAGGACCTTTCCCTGGGATCCCACCTGACCCTGCCCTGGGGAGCCTGGCAGTGCCCACCACTCCCTGGGGGAAGAGCCTCTTTGTAAGATCCAACCCAACCCTGCCCTGGCACAGCCATTCCCTGTGCCCTGTCCCTGCCCTGTCCCAGCTCCAGCCATACCCTGTGCCCTGTCCCTGCCCTGTCCCAGCTCCAACCATGCCCTGTGCCCTGTCCCAGCTCCAGCCCTTCCCTGTGCCCTGTCCCAGCTCCAGCCATTCCCTGTGCCCTGTCCCTGCCCTGTCCCAGCTCCAGCCATTCCCTGTGCCCTGTCCCAGCTCCAGCCATTCCCTGTGCCCTGTATCAGCTCCAGCCATTCCCTGTGCCCTGTCCCAGCTCCAGCCATTCCCTGTGCCATGTCCCAGCTCCAGCCATGCCCTGTGCCCTGTCCCAGCTCCAGCCATGCCCTGGGTGCTGTCCCAGCTCCAGCCATTCCCTGTGCCCTGTCCCAGCTCCAGCCATTCCCTGTGCCCTGTCCCAGCTCCAGCCATGCCCTGTGCCCTGTCCCAGCTCCAGCCATGCCCTGTGCCCTGTCCCAGCTCCAGCCATTCCCTGTGCCCTGTCCCTGCCCTGTCCCAGCTCCAGCCATTCCCTGGGCCCTGTCCCAGCTCCAGCCATTCCCTGGGCCCTGTCCCTGCCCTGTCCCAGCTCCAGCCATTCCCTGGGCCCTGTCCCAGCTCCAGCCATTCCCTGGGCCCTGTCCCTGCCCTGTCCCAGCTCCAGCCATTCCCTGGGCCCTGTCCCTGCCCTGTCCCAGCTCCAGCCATGCCCTGTGCCCTGTCCCAGCTCCAGCCATCCCCTGGGCCCTGTCCCTGCCCTGTCCCAGCTCCAGCCATGCCCTGTGCCCTGTCCCTGCTCCAGCCATTCCCTGTGCCCTGTCCCAGCTCCAGCCATGCCCTGTGCCCTGTCCCAGCTCCAGCCATGCCCTGTGCCCTGTCCCAGCTCCAGCCATTCCCTGGGCCCTGTCCCAGCTCCAGCCATGCCCTGTGCCCCGTCCCAGCTCCAGCCATTCCCTGTGCCCTGTCCCTGCCCTGTCCCAGCTCCAGCCATGCCCTGTGCCCTGTCCCTGCTCCAGCCATGCCCTGTGCCCTGACCCAGCTCCAGCCATTCCCTGTGCCCTGTCCCAGCTCCAGCCATGCCCTGTGCCCTGTCCCAGCTCCAGCCATGCCCTGTGCCCTGTCCCAGCTCCAGCCATGCCCTGGGTGCTGTCCCTGGTCCCACAGGGCAGAGCTCAGTGCCTGCCCCTCCTGTGCCCCTGCCCAGGGAGTCGTAGATAGAGGGATAGACAGGGAATAGGGAGATTAGAGATAGATGGGGAGGAGGGACAGAGAGAGAGAGAGAGGGATAGAGAGAGAGAGAGAGGGATAGAGAGAGAGAGAGAGAGAGAGAGAGAGGGATAGAGAGATAGCTAATAGATGGATAGAGTGACACAGTGATAGTGATGGATAGAGTGATAGATACATAGACAGACTGATAGACAGACTGATACACAGATACAGAGATAGATAATAGATAGCTAATAGATACATGGATGGATAGATGGATGGAGGGATGGAGGGATGACAGGTGGATTGGTAGAAAGATGGATGATAGATGCAATAATAGATGGCTACACAGTTAGATGATAGATAATAGAAAAATATAGAGAGGTAGATAATAGAGGGTAGATAGAGTGATAGATAGAGTGATAGATCAATAGATAGAGTGATAGAGTGATAGAGTGATAGAGATAGATAGCTAGATAGATAGATAGAGTGATAGATAGAGTGATTGATAGATAGAGTGATAGAGTGATAGAGTGATAGAGTGATAGAGTGATAGAGCGATAGAGCGATAGAGCGATAGAGCGATAGAGTGATAGAGCGATAGAGTGATAGAGTGATAGAGTGATAGAGTGATAGAGTGATAGATAGAGTGATAGAGTGATAGAGTGATAGAGCGATAGAGCGATAGAGCGATAGAGCGATAGAGTGATAGAGCGATAGAGTGATAGAGTGATAGAGTGATAGAGTGATTGAGCGATAGAGTGATAGAGCGATAGAGTGATAGAGTGATAGAGTGATAGAGTGATAGAGTGATTGATAGAGTGATAGAGTGATAGATAGAGTGATAGAGTGATAGAGTGATAGAGCGATAGAGCGATAGAGCGATAGAGCGATAGAGTGATAGAGCGATAGAGTGATAGAGCGATAGAGTGATAGAGCGATAGAGTGATAGAGTGATTGAGCGATAGAGTGATAGAGTGATAGAGTGATAGAGCGATAGAGCGATAGAGTGATAGAGTGATAGAGTGATAGAGTGATAGAGTGATAGAGTGATTGATAGAGTGATAGAGTGATAGAGTGATAGAGTGATAGAGCGATAGAGCGATAGAGCGATAGAGTGATAGAGTGATTGAGTGATTGAGTGATTGATAGAGTGATAGAGTGATAGAGTGATAGAGTGATAGAGCGATAGAGCGATAGAGCGATAGAGTGATAGAGTGATTGAGTGATTGAGTGATTGATAGAGTGATAGAGTGATAGAGTGATAGAGTGATAGAGTGATAGAGTGATAGAGTGATAGATAGAGTGATAGAGTGATAGAGTGATAGAGTGATTGAGTGATAGATAGAGTGATAGCGATAGAGTGATAGAGCGATAGAGCGATAGAGTGACAGAGTGATAGAGTGATAGATAGTGGTAGAGTGATAGAGTGATAGAGTGAGTGATAGAGTGATAGAGTGATAGAGTGATAGAGTGAGTGATAGAGTGATAGAGTGATAGAGTGATGAGTGATAGAGTGATAGAGTGATAGAGCGATAGAGTGATAGAGTGATAGAGTGATGAGTGATAGAGTGATAGAGTGATTGAGTGATTGAGTGATTGAGTGATTGATAGAGTGATAGAGTGATAGAGTGATAGAGTGATAGAGTGATAGAGTGATAGAGTGATAGAGTGATAGATAGTGGTAGAGTGATAGAGTGATAGAGTGAGTGATAGAGTGATAGAGTGATGAGTGATAGAGTGATTGAGTGATAGAGTGATAGAGCGATAGAGTGATAGAGCGATAGAGTGATAGAGCGATAGAGTGATAGAGCGATAGAGTGATAGAGTGATTGAGCGATAGAGTGATAGAGTGATAGAGTGATAGAGCGATAGAGCGATAGAGTGATAGAGTGATAGAGTGATAGAGTGATAGAGTGATAGAGTGATTGATAGAGTGATAGAGTGATAGAGTGATAGAGTGATAGAGCGATAGAGTGATAGAGTGATAGAGTGATAGAGTGATAGAGTGATTGAGTGATTGATAGAGTGATAGAGTGATAGAGTGATAGAGTGATAGAGTGATAGAGTGATTGAGTGATTGAGTGATTGAGTGATTGAGTGATTGATTGATAGAGTGATAGAGTGATAGAGTGATAGAGTGATAGAGTGATAGATAGAGTGATAGAGTGATAGAGTGATAGAGTGATAGAGTGATAGAGTGATTGAGTGATAGATAGAGTGATAGTGATAGAGTGATAGAGTGATAGAGTGATTGAGTGATAGATAGTGGTAGAGTGATAGAGTGATAGAGTGAGTGATAGAGTGATAGAGTGATAGAGTGATAGAGTGAGTGATAGAGTGATAGAGTGATAGAGTGATAGAGTGAGTGATAGAGTGATAGAGTGATAGAGTGATAGAGTGATAGAGTGATAGAGTGATAGAGTGATTGAGCGATAGAGTGATAGAGTGATAGAGCGATAGAGTGATAGAGTGATAGAGTGATGAGTGATAGAGTGATAGAGTGATAGAGTGATAGAGTGATGAGTGATGAGTGATGAGTGATAGAGTGATAGAGTGATAGAGTGATAGAGTGATTGATAGAGTGATTGATAGAGTGATAGAGTGATAGAGTGATGAGTGATGAGTGATAGAGTGATAGAGTGATTGATAGAGTGATTGAGTGATAGAGTGATAGAGTGATAGAGTGATAGAGTGATAGAGTGATAGAGTGATAGAGTGATAGAGTGATAGAGTGATAGAGTGATTGATAGAGTGATTGATAGAGTGATAGATAGAGTGATAGATAGACAATGTGAGGGAAGAATAAAATCAGGGAAAAATCAGGTAACAATGTGAGGGAAGAATAAAATCAGGGAAAAATCAGGTAAAAATTCCAAGCTGACAATGTGAGGGAAGAATAAAATCAGGGAAAAATCAGGGAAAAATCAGGGAAAAATCAGGCAAAAATCAGGCAAAAATCAGGCAAAAATCAGGCAAAAATCAGGCAAAAATCAGGCAAAAATTCCAACCTGACAATGTGAGGGAAGAACAAAATCAGGGAAAAATCAGGGAAAAATTCCAACCTGACAATGTGAGGGAAGAACAAAATCAGGGAAAAATCAGGGAAAAATTCCAACCTGACAATGTGAGGGAAGAATAAAATCAGGGAAAAATCAGGGAAAAATTCCAACCTGACAATGTGAGGGAAGAATAAAATCAGGGAAAAATCAGGGAAAAATTCCAACCTGACAATGTGAGGGAAGAATAAAATCAGGGAAAAATCAGGGAAAAATTCCAACCTGACAATGTGAGGGAAGAATAAAATCAGGGAAAAATCAGGGAAAAATTCCAACCTGACAATGTGAGGGAAGAATAAAATCAGGGAAAAATCAGGGAAAAATTCCAACCTGACAATGTGAGGGAAGAATAAAATCAGGGAAAAATCAGGGAAAAATCAGGGGAAAATCAGGGAAAAATCAGGGAAAAATCAGGGAAAAATCAGGGAAAAATCAGGGAAAAATCAGGGAAAAATCAGGGAAAAATCAGGGAAAAATCAGGGGAAAATCAGGGGAAAATCAGGGGAAAATCAGGGGAAAATCAGGTAAAAATCAGGTAAAAATCAGGTAAAAGTCAGGGAAAAATCAGGGAAACATCAGGGAAAAATTCCAAGCTGACAATGTGAGGGAAGAATAAAATCAGGGAAAAATCCAGTTAATTCAGTTAAAAAAAAAAGAATCCAGTTAAACTTGTCACGGAGCAGAATTGGTGCTCCCAAACTCTTCACACACAGATCAGGCAAAGAAATCAGGAAAAGGAAGGAAAAGCAGAGTTAAAAGATTAAGGATTAGGGGTTAGGAAGGATGGAACACCAACAAACTGTTCTGTACCGGTCGGAGGCAGAGAGGGACAAGTGGCCCATGTGGATTATCTGGAAATCCAGCACATGGACATGGATATTTTGGCATCTCTGCCCATCCCACCCCTCCCTCCCACAGCAAATTGGTCGATTAAACCCTCAGGGAGGTCCCTTCTTTCCTTCCTTTCCATTCCATTCCTGGTACAGCATTCCCAGCAGCTCCACAAAAACCCTCAGCCCAGGCTGGGCTGGGAAAGGACTCCCTGGGGTGAGCCCAGAGTGGCAAGTTCAGGCTCCAAAGGGGCAGAATTTGGGCAAGTGAAGGGGTTGAGGAATGATTTGGGGAAGGGAAAAGCAGGGCTGGGATTGTGGGAAGGGAAGGGAAGGGAAGGGAAGGGAAGGGAAGGGAAGGGAAGGGAAGGGAAGGGAAGGGAAGGGAAGGGAAGGGAAGGGAAGGGAAGGGAAGGGAAGGGAAGGGAAGGGAAGGGAAGGGAAGGGAAGGGAAGGGAAGGGAAGGGAAGGGAAGGGAAGGGAAGGGAAGGGAAGGGAAGGGAAGGGAAGGGAAGGGAAGGGAAGGGAAGGGAAGGGAAGGGAAGGGAAGGGAAGGGAAGGGAAGGGAAGGGAAGGGAAGGGAAGGGAAGGGAAGGGAAGGGAAGGGAAGGGAAGGGAAGGGAAGGGAAGGGAAGGGAAGGGAAGGGAAGGGAAGGGAAGGTCTGGGAAGGGAAGGTTTGGGAAGGGAAGAGAAGGTTTGGGAAGGTTTGGGAAGGTTTGGGAAGGTTTGGGAAGGTTTGGGAAGGGAAGGTTTGGGAAGGTTTGGGAAGGTTTGGGAAGGTTTGGGAAGAGAAGGTTTGGGAAGGTTTGGGAAGGTTTGGGAAGGTTTGGGAAGGTTTGGGAAGGTTTGGGAAGGGAAGGTTTGGGAAGGTTTGGGAAGGTTTGGGAAGGTTTGGGAAGGTTTGGGAAGGGAAGGTTTGGGAAGGTTTGGGAAGGTTTGGGAAGGTTTGGGAAGGTTTGGGAAGGTTTGGGAAGGTTTGGGAAGGGAAGGTTTGGGAAGGTTTGGGAAGGTTTGGGAAGGTTTGGGAAGGGAAGGTTTGGGAAGGTTTGGGAAGGGAAGGTTTGGGAAGGTTTGGGAAGGTTTGGGAAGGTTTGGGAAGGTTTGGGAAGGGAAGGTTTGGGAAGGTTTGGGAAGGTTTGGGAAGGTTTGGGAAGGTTTGGGAAGGTTTGGGAAGGTTTGGGAAGGTTTGGGAAGGTTTGGGAAGGTTTGGGAAGGGAAGGTTTGGGAAGGGAAGGTTTGGGAAGGTTTGGGAAGGTTTGGGAAGGGAAGGTTTGGGAAGGTTTGGGAAGGTTTGGGAAGGGAAGGGAAGGTTTGGGAAGGTTTGGTTTGGGAAGGTTTGGTTTGGGAAGGTTTGGTTTGGGAAGGTTTGGTTTGGGAAGGGAAGGTTTGGTTTGGGAAGGGAAGGTTTGGGAAGGGAAGGGAAGGTTTGGGAAGGTTTGGGAAGGTTTGGGAAGGGAAGGTTTGGGAAGGTTTGGGAAGGTTTGGGAAGGTTTGGGAAGGGAAGGGAAGGGAAGGGAAGGGAAGGGAAGGGAAGGTTTGGGAAGAGAAGGTTTGGGAAGGGAAGGGAAGGGAAGGGAAGGGAAGGGAAGGGAAGGGAAGGGAAGGGAAGGGAAGGGAAGGGAAGGGAAGGGAAGGGAAGGGAAGGGAAGGGAAGGGAAGGGAAGGGAAGGGAAGGGAAGGGAAGGGAAGGGAAGGGAAGGGAAGGGAAGGGAAGGGGTTGGAAGGGAAGGGAAGGGAAGGGAAGGTTTGGGAAGGGTTGGGAAGGTTTGGGAAGGTTTGGGAAGAGAAGGTTTGGGAAGGTTTGGGAAGGTTTGGGAAGGTTTGGGAAGGGAAGGTTTGGGAAGGTTTGGGAAGGTTTGGGAAGGGAAGGTTTGGGAAGGTTTGGGAAGGTTTGGGAAGGTTTGGGAAGGTTTGGGAAGGGAAGGTTTGGGAAGGTTTGGGAAGGTTTGGGAAGGGAAGGTTTGGGAAGGGAAGGTTTGGGAAGGGAAGGTTTGGGAAGGGAAGGTTTGGGAAGAGAAGGTTTGGGAAGGGAAGGTTTGGGAAGGGAAGGTTTGGGAAGGGAAGGTTTGGGAAGGGAAGGTTTGGGAAGGTTTGGGAAGGTTTGGGAAGGTTTGGGAAGGTTTGGGAAGGGAAGGTTTGGGAAGGGAAGGTTTGGGAAGGGAAGGTTTGGGAAGGTTTGGGAAGGTTTGGGAAGGTTTGGGAAGGTTTGGGAAGGTTTGGGAAGGGAAGGGAAGGGAAGGGAAGGGAAGGGAAGGGAAGGGAAGGGAAGGGAAGGGAAGGGAAGGGAAGGGAAGGGAAGGGAAGGGAAGGGAAGGGAAGGGAAGGGAAGGGAAGGGAAGGGAAGGGAAGGGAAGGGAAGGGAAGGGAAGGGAAGGGAAGGGAAGGGAAGGGAAGGGAAGGGAAGGGAAGGGAAGGGAAGGGAAGGGAAGGCAAGGGAAGGCAAGGGAAGGCAAGGGAAGGCAAGGGAAGGCAAGGGAAGGCAAGGGAAGGCAAGGGAAGGCAAGGGAAGGCAAGGGAAGGCAAGGGAAGGCAAGGGAAGGCAAGGGAAGGCAAGGGAAGGCAAGGGAAGGCAAGGGAAGGGCCAGGCCACACCAATCCCATCATTACTCTGGAATTCCTTCAGCCTTTTTAGTTCTTTGGGAATGGGGAGTTAAGCTGGCAAACAAACAAAAGGAGAGTTACAAGACCCGGAGCAGCAGCAAAAAGGTGTGAAAAGGTGGAGTTAAAACAAGCAGGTCTGAAAGGAAGGAATTCATTCCAGAGGGGGAAAAATATCCCCCAACCTCTCAATATTTATCTGTGGCTCTTCCCACTACTCTCCATGGCCTTTTTTCCCTTTTCCAGCACTCTAAAGACTTCCCTGCTGCTCCAACTGCACATCCAGGAAGGGAAATAGGGATGTTGTCCAAGGACTGAGGATCAGCCAGGTCATTCCTGCCCATCCCAACATTCCCAGCACAATTCCAAGGGTTCTGTATCCACAATCCAGCCCTGCTCCTGCATTCCTGACCTTCCATCCCAACATTCCCAGCACAATTCCAAGGGTTCTGTATCCACAATCCAGCCCTGCTCCTGCATTCCTGACCTTCCATCCCAACATTCCCAGCACAATTCCAGAGGTTCTGTGCCCACAATCCAGCCCTGCTCCTGCATTCCTGACTCTCCATTCCCATCCCAACATTCCCAGCACAATTCCAGAGGTTCTGTGCCCACAATCCAGCCCTGCTCCTGCATTTCTGACCCTCCATTCCCATCCCAACATTCCCAGCACAATTCCAGAGGTTCTGTGCCCACAATCCAGCCCTGCTCCTCCATTCCTGACCCTCCATTCCCATCCCAACATTCCCAGCACAATTCCAGGAGTTCTGTGCCCATAATCCAGCCCTGCTCCTCCATTCCTTACCCTCTATCCCAACATTCCCAGCACAATTCCAGAGGTTCTGTGCCCACAATCCAGCCCTGCTCCTGCATTCCTGACCCTCCATTCCCATCCCAACATTCCCAGCACAATTCCAGGAGTTCTGTGTCCACAATCCAGCCCTGCTCCTCCATTCCTGACCCTCCATTCCCATCCCAACATTCCCAGCACAATTCCAGGGGTTCTTTGCCCACAATCCAGCCCTGCTCCTGCATTCCCATCCCAACATTCCCAGCACAATTCCAGAGGTTCTGTGCCCACAATCCAGCCCTGCTCCTGCATTCCTGACCCTCCATTCCCATCCCAGCACAATTCCAAGGGTTCTGTATCCACAATCCAGCCCTGCTCCTGCATTCCTGACCTTCCATCCCAACATTCCCAGCACAATTCCAGAGGTTCTGTGCCCACAATCCAGCCCTGCTCCTGCATTTCTGACCCTCCATTCCCATCCCAACATTCCCAGCACAATTCCAGGAGTTCTGTGCCCACAATCCAGCCCTGCTCCTGCATTCCTGACCTTCCATCCCAACATTCCCAGCACAATTCCAGGAGTTCTGTGCCCACAATCCAGCCCTGCTCCTGCATTCCTGACCTTCCATCCCAACATTCCCAGCACAATTCCAGGGGTTCTGTGCCCACAATCCAGCCCTGCTCCTGCATTCCCATCCCAACATTCCCAGCACAATTCCAGGGGTTCTGTATCCACAATCCAGCCCTGCTCTTGCATTCCCATCCCAACATTCCCAGCACAATTCCAGGAGTTCTGTGCCCACAATCCAGCCCTGCTCCTGCATTCCTGACCCTCTATCCCAACATTCCCAGCACAATTCCAAGGGTTCTGTATCCACAATCCAGCCCTGCTCCTCCATTCCTGACCCTCTATCCCAACATTCCCAGCACAATTCCAGGAGTTCTGTGCCCACAATCCAGCCCTGCTCCTCCATTCCTTACCCTCTATCCCAACATTCCCAGCACAATTCCAAGGGTTCTGTATCCACAATCCAGCCCTGCTCCTGCATTCCCATCCCAACATTCCCAGCACAATTCCAAGGGTTCTGTATCCACAATCCAGCCCTGCTCCTGCATTCCCATCCCAACATTCCCAGCACAATTCCAGGAGTTCTGTGCCCACAATCCAGCCCTGCTCCTGCATTCCTGACCTTCCATCCCAACATTCCCAGCACAATTCCAGAGGTTCTGTGCCCACAATCCAGCCCTGCTCTTGCATTCCCATCCCAACATTCCCAGCACAATTCCAGGGGTTCTGTGCCCACAATCCAGCCCTGCTCCTGCATTCCCACCCCACCATTCCCAGCACAATTCCAGGAGTTCTGTGCCCACAATCCAGCCCTGCTCTTGCATTCCCATCCCAACATTCCCAGCACAATTCCAGGAGTTCTGTGCCCACAATCCAGCCCTGCTCCTGCATTCCCACCCCAACATTCCCAGCACAATTCCAGGAGTTCTGTGCCCACAATCCAGCCCTGACCCTCCATTCCTGACCCTCCATTCCCATCCCAGCACAATTCCAGGGGTTCTGTGCCCACAATCCAGCCCTGCTCCTCCATTCCTGACCTTCCATCCCAACATTCCCAGCACAATTCCAGAGGTTCTGTGCCCACAATCCAGCCCTGCTCCTGCATTCCCATCCCAACATTCCCAGCACAATTCCAGAGGTTCTGTGCCCACAATCCAGCCCTGCTCCTGCATTCCCATCCCAACATTCCCAGCACAATTCCAGGGGTTCCTTTCCCACAAACATTTCCCTTCCTCCAAACTTTAAGAGCCACAGGAACAATAAAATGGAATCCCCCAAATCAACAGTTTGGGGAGGACGAGGAAGGTCCAGAACCTGCACCGGGTTAATTTGAGCCCAATTAGAACAACTTTTAATGACTTTGAAGAGGCAGCAAAACCCATTAAATTTATCCACCAACAGTCTGAGGTTAAGCTGAAATTTGGCTGTTCCAAATGAGTGGTTTGACCTTCAGAAATTCCAGGTTATTTGCAGCAGAAATCAGGAGGTTGCAGCCAAAGGAGACTCATTTTTAAAGCAGTTTCTTTGAAAAGAAGATTTTTTTTCCCGTCGGAAGTTTTAAAAAAAAGGGGAGTCCCAAAATCAATATATAATAAAAAAAACCCACGTTGGTTTTGGTGTGGAGAACTTGCCAACCCTTTTAAGTTTTCCTCCAGAGGTTGTTGTCAGATGTTTTTGGAACAAAGTTCCCAGGCCCCAAAGTTTGTCAGAAATGGGTGTGGGAGGGGAAACTCACTCGTTTGAAGTCGTTCATGTTGGTGGCCTGCACTGGAGTGCCAATAAATGTGAAATATGTGATTCTGGTGGTCTCTTCATCCCCATGGTTGGACTGGACAAACAACTGCACAGGGAAGAAAGGTAGAAAAGGGGGAGTTAAAGAGCCCAGCCAGCAGTTGATAGAGAAAAATTAACCAGGAACACTTTTCTCCCAATTATGGACAGCTCTGACACTTCCTGGAGTTCCTGTCCCTAATTTAAATTATCATACAGAGAGTTGGGGTTGGAAACCACACCCAGCTGGGATTTCCCAGCTGCCACTTCCCCCCTGAGAAGCAGAAAATCATGGGATGAACTGGGTTGGAAGAGACCTCTGAGAGCATCAAATCCAACCCTTGGTCCAACCCCACTGTGGGCACTCAGTGCCACATCCAGTGTCACCTTAAACACCTCCAGGGGTGGAGAATCCACCACCAGTTGATCCCAGGGCATTCAGTGCCACATCCAGTGTCACCTTAAACACCTCCAGGGGTGGAGAATCCACCACCAGTTGATCCCAGGGCATTCAGTGCCACATCCAGTGTCACCTTAAACACCTCCAGGGATGGAGAATCCACCACCAGTTGATCCCAGGGCACTCAGTGCCACTTCCAGTCCCAACTCAAACACGTCCAGGGGTGGAGAATCCACTTGATCCAACCCCACCGGGACTGGATGTGGCACTCAGTGCCATAGGATCAACTGGTGGTGGATTCTCCACCCCTGGAGGTGTTGAAGGTGACACTGGAAGTGGCACTGAATGCCCTGGGATCAACTGGTGGTGGATTCTCCACCCCTGGAGGTGTTTAAGGTGACACTGAATGTGGCACTGAGTGCCCACAGTGGGGTTGGATCCAGGGTTGGATTTGATGCTCTCAGAGGTCTCTTCCAACCCAGTTCATTCCATAATTCATGATCTGTGAAACCTCCACGGGTGGAGAATCCCCCACCACTTGATCCAACCCCATTGTGGGCACTCAGTGCCACATTCACTGTCACCTTAAACACCTCCAGGGGTGGAGAATCCACTTGATCCAACCCCACTGGGACTGGATGTGGCACTGAGTGCCCTGGGATCAACTGGTGGTGGATTCTCCATCCCTGGAGGTTTTAAAGCTCATGGAGTCATGGGATGAACTGGATTGGAAGAGACCTCTGAGAGCATCAAATCCAACCCTTGGTCCAACCCCACTGTGGGCGCTCAGTGCCACATTCAGTGTCACCTTAAATACCTCCAGGGGTGGAGAATCCACCACCTCTTGATCCCAGGGCACTCAGTGCCACTTCCAGTGACACCTCAAACACCTCCAGGGATGGAGAATCCACCACCAGTTGATCCCAGGGCACTCAGTGCCACTTCCAGTCCCAACTCAAACACGTCCAGGGGTGGAGAATCCACTTGATCCAACCCCACTGGGACTGGATGTGGCACTGAGTGCCATGGGATCAAGTGGTGGTGGATTCTCCATCCCTGGAGGTTTCACAGATCATGAAATATGGAATGAACTGGGTTGGAAGAGACCTCTGAGATCATCAAATCCAACCCTTGGTCCAACCCCACTGTGGGAACTCAGTGCCACATCCAGTGTCACCTCAAACACCTCCAGGGATGGAGAATCCACCACCTCCTAATCCAACCCCAGTAATGAGACTCAAAGGCCACTCTCAGTGACACTCTGGACCCTGAGGGGACTCTCAGTGACACTCTGGACCCCGAGGGCACTCACAGTGACACTCTGGACCCCGAGGGCACTCTCAGTGACACTCTGGACCCTGAGGGCACTCACAGGGACATTCTGGACCCTGAGGGCACTCACAGTGACACTCTGGACCCTGAGGGCACTCACAGTGACATTCTGGACCCCGAGGGCACTCACAGGGACACTCTGGACCCTGAGGGCACTCACAGGGACACTCTGGACCCCGAGGGCACTCACAGGGACACTCTGGACCCTGAGGGCACTCACAGTGACACTCTGGACCCCGAGGGCACTCACAGTGACACTCTGGACACTCTGGACCCCCGGGAGGGCACTCACAGTGACACTCTGGTGACACTCTGGACCCTGAGGGCACTCACAGTGACACTCTGGACCCCGAGGGCACTCTCAGTGACACTCTGGACCCTGATGTCACTCACAGTGACACTCTGGACCCTGAGGGCACTCACAGGGACACTCTGGACCCCGAGGGCACTCTCAGTGACACTCTGGACCCTGATGTCACTCACAGTGACACTCTGGACCCCGAGGGCACTCACAGTGACACTGTGGACCCTGAGGACACTCTCAGTGACACTCTGGACCCCCAGGGCACTCACAGTGACACTCTGGACCCCGAGGGCACTCACAGTGACACTCTGGACCCCTGAGGGGACTCTCTGTGACACTCTGGACCCCCAGGGCACTCACAGTGACAGTCTGGACCCTGAGGGCACTCTCAGTGACACTCTGGACCCTGAGGGTACTCACAGTGACACTCTGGACCCTGAGGACACTCACAGTGACACTCTGGACCCTGAGGACACTCACAGTGACACTCTGGACCCTGAGGACACTCACAGTGACACTCTGGACCCTGAGGGGACTCTCAGTGACACTCTGGACACTCTGGACCCCCGGGAGGGCACTCACAGTGACACTGTGGACACTCTGGACCCCCAGGGCACTCACAGTGACACTCTGGACCCCTGAGGGGACTCTCAGTGACACTCTGGACCCTGAGGGCACTCACAGTGACACTGTGGACACTCTGGACCCTGAGGGCACTCACAGTGACACTCTGGACCCTGAGGACACTCACAGTGACACTCTGGACCCTGAGGGCACTCTCAGTGACACTCTGGACACTCTGGACCCCCAGGAGGGCACTCACAGTGACACTGTGGACACTCTGGACCCCCAGGGCACTCACAGTGACACTCTGGACCCCGAGGGCACTCACAGTGACACTCTGGACCCCGGGGGCACTCACAGGGACACTCTGGACCCTGAGGGCACTCACAGGGACACTCTGGACCCTGAGGGCACTCACAGTGACACTCTGGACCCTGAGGACACTCACAGTGACACTCTGGACCCTGAGGGCACTCTCAGTGACACTCTGGACCCCTGAGGGGACTCACAGGGACACTGTGGACACTCTGGACCCCGGGGGCACTCACAGTGACACTCTGGACCCCTGAGGGGACTCACAGTGACACTCTGGACCCCCAGGGCACTCACAGTGACACTCTGGACCCTGAGGGGACTCTCAGTGACACTCTGGACCCTGAGGGCACTCACAGGGACACTCTGGACCGTGAGGAGACTCACAGTGACACTCTGGACCCTGAGGGGACTCTCAGTGACACTCTGGACCCCTGAGGGCACTCACAGTGACACTCTGGACCCTGAGGGCACTCACAGTGACACTCTGGACCCTGAGGGCACTCACAGGGACACTCTGGACCCCGAGGGCACTCACAGTGATACTCTGGACCCTGAGGGGACTCTCTGTGACACTCTGGACCCCCGGGGCACTCACAGTGACACTCTGGACCCCCGGGAGGGCACTCACAGTGACACTGTGGACACTCTGGACCCCCAGGGCACTCACAGTGACACTCTGGACCCCTGAGGGGACTCTCAGTGACACTCCAGACCCCGGGGGGCACTCACAGTGACACTCTGGACCCTGAGGGGACTCTCAGCGACACTCTGGACCCTGAGGGCACTCACAGTGACACTCTGGACCCCCGGGGCACTCACAGTGACACTCTGGACACTCTGGACCCCCGGCAGGGCACTCACAGTGACACTGTGGACACTCTGGACCCCCAGGGCACTCTCAGTGACACTCTGGACCCTGAGGGCACTCACAGTGACACTCTGGACCCCCGGGGCACTCACAGTGACACTGTTGACGTTCTGGAACTTGACGTAGCGCAGCTGGACGGCGCCGTCGTCGCGGATGTCGTCGGGACGCAGCTCCAGGGCCTGGGTGGGCTCGCTCCGTTCCGCCTCCTCGAAGTCCATCGAGCGCGGCAGGTTCGTGAAGATCTTCACGTGCTTGGGGCCCTGCCCTGAGTCAGAACAGAGGGATGGGGGCTCCATATCAGGGGATCTGAGAAAGAATTGGGGTGGAAAAGCCCTCCGAGATCAGCAAGTTCAACCCTTGATCCAACCCCACTGTGCTCACCAGCCCAGGGCACCTTAATCCTCACCTTTAATCCAAGTGTCTCTTTGCAGCATATCAAGCTGGAATAAACTCCTGGATTTCTGTCCCAAACTACAATAAACCCCTGGATTTCTGTACCAAACTACAATAAACACTTGGATTTCTGTACCAAACTGGAATAAACCCCTGGATTTCTGCACCAAACTACAATAAACACTTGGATTTCTGTACCAAACTGTAATAAACCCCTGGATTTCTGTACCAAACTACAATAAACACTTGGATTTCTGTCCCACACTGTAATAAACACTTGGATTTTTGTACCAAACTATAACAAATACTTGTATTTCTGCATCTCCACCAAACTACAATAAACACTCGGATTTCTGTACCAAACTATAATAAACATTTGTATTTCTGTACCAAACTGTAATAAATATTTGTATTTCTGTACCAAACTATAATAAACATTTGTATTTCTGTACCAAACTGTAATAAATATTTGTATTTCTGTACCAAACTGCAATAAATATTTGTATTTCTGTCCCAAACTATAATAAACATTTGTATTTCTGTCCCAAACTATAATAATTACTTGTATTTCTGTACCAAACTATAATAAATACTTGGGTTTCTGTATGAAATGATAATAAAGATATAACTGTGTATCAAACTATAATAATTATATCTGGGTATCAAACTATAATAAATATTTGTATTTCTGCACCAGACTACAATAAATACTTGGATTTCTGTATTTGTACCAAACTGCAAAAAATACTTGGTATTTCTCTACCAAACTACAATATAAACTTGGATTCCTGTACCCAACTGTAAAAATTCCTTGTATTTCTGCACCAAACTGTAATAAATAACTGGATTTCTGTACCAAATGATAATAAAGGTATAACTGTATATCAAACCATAATAGCCATATCTGTGTATTAAACCATAATCTGTGTGTCAACCTATAATAAATACTTTTATTTCTGTCCCAAACTACAATAAACACTTGGATTTCTGTCCCAAATAAATACTTGTATCAGTGTATCAAACTGCAACAGCTCATTGTCTTTGCCTCCCCATTCCCAGCCCCTCCATTCCCAGTCCCTCCATTCCCAGCCCCTCCATTCCCAGCCCCTCCATTCCCAGTCCCTCCAGACCCATTTCCAGCCCCTCCATTCCCAGCCCCTCCAGCCCCTCCATTCCCAGCCCCTCCATTCCCGGCCCCTCCATTCCCAGCCCCTCCAGCCCCTCCATTCCCAGCCCCTCCAGCCCCAGCCCCTCCATTCCCAGCCCCTCCATTCCCAGCCCCTCCATTCCCAGCCCCTGCAGCCCCTCCATTCCCAGCCCCTCCATTCCCAACCCCTCCATTCCCAGCCCCTCCATTCCCAGCCCCTCCATTCCCAGCCCCTCCAGCCCCAGCCCCTCCATTCCCAGCCCCTCCATTCCCGGCCCCTCCAGCTCCAGCCCCTCCATTCCCAGCCCCTCCAAGCCTCTCCATTCCCAGCCCCTCCATTCCCGGCCCCTCCATTCCCGGCCCCTCCATTCCCGGCCCCTCCATTCCCGGCCCCTCCATTCCCGGCCCCTCCATTCCCGGCCCCTCCATTCCCGGCCCCTCCATTCCCAGCCCCTCCATTCCCAGCCCCTCCAGCCCCTCCATTCCCAGCCCCTCCATTCCCAGCCCCTCCATTCCCTCCATTCCCAGCCCCTCCATTCCCAGTCCCCCCAGCCCAGCCCCTCCATTCCCATTCCCTCCATTCCCAGTCCCCCCAGCCCCAGCCCCTCCATTCCCAGTCCCCCCAGCCCCAGCCCCTCCATTCCCAGTCCCCCCAGCCCCAGCCCCTCCATTCCCAGCCCCTCCATTCCCAGTCCCCCCAGCCCCTCCATTCCCAGCCCCTCCAGCCCCTCCATTCCCAGCCCCTCCAGCCCCAGCCCCTCCATTCCCAGTCCCCCCAGCCCAGCCCCTCCATTCCCAGCCCCTGCAGCCCCTCCATTCCCAGCCCCTCCATTCCCAACCCCTCCATTCCCAGTCCCCCCAGCCCCAGCCCCTCCCTTCCCAGTCCCCCCAGCCCCAGCCCCTCCATTCCCAGCCCCTCCAGCCCCTCCATTCCCAGCCCCTCCATTCCCAACCCCTCCCTTCCCAGTCCCCCCAGCCCCAGCCCCTCCATTCCCAGCCCCTGCAGCCCCTCCATTCCCAGTCCCCCCAGCCCCAGCCCCTCCATTCCCAGCCCCTCCATTCCCAGCCCCTCCATTCCCAGTCCCCCCAGCCCCAGCCCCTCCATTCCCAGTCCCCACAATCCCAGCCCCTCCATTCCCAGCCCCTCCAGCCCAGCCCCTCCATTCCCAGCCCCTGCAGCCCCTCCATTCCCAGCCCCTCCATTCCCTCCATTCCCAGTCCCCCCAGCCCCAGCCCCTCCATTCCCAGCCCCTCCATTCCCAGCCCCTCCATTCCCAGTCCCCCCAGCCCCAGCCCCTCCATTCCCAGCCCCTCCATTCCCTCCATTCCCAGCCCCAGCCCCTCCATTCCCAGCTCCTCCATTCCCAGCCCCTCCATTCCCAGCTCCTCCAGCTCCTCCATTCCAGCCCCTCCATTCCCAGCCCCTCCAGCCCCTCCATTCCCAGCCCCTCCAGCCCCAGCCCCTCCAGTCCCAGCCCCTCCATTCCCAGTCCCTCCATTCCCAGCCCCTCCATTCCCAGCCCCTCCATTCCCAGCCCCTCCATTCCCGGCCCCTCCATTCCCAGCCCCTCCATTCCCAGCCCCTCCATTCCCAGCCCCTCCAGCCCCTCCATTCCCAGTCCCCCCATTCCCAGCCCCTCCCTCACCATTGTCCGGCCCCTGCAGTTTCATGGAGTAGAGCTTGACAGGCTGACTGAAGGCCACGGTGATCAGCAGCTGGGCAGGGACACAAACAACAACAACAACAACAGGATGGCACAGGGGTTCCTGCATTAAGAACCAGCCCAGCCCCTGAAACTGGGGTAAGGGAGCTCCAAAATCAAATTATGGGGTTGTCTCCCCCCTTTCCACACACTCTGGTCATTTAAATATCAGTAAATGTTTCCGTGCTGGGAATTTTTCCAGTGTGGGTTGTGGAAATGAGCTGGTATCCCGCTCTGCCCACCACTCCTGTCTCCCAGGAGCCCCCCAGGACACCCCAGGAGCCCCCCAGGACACCCCAGGAGCCCCCAGAAGCCCTGAGTTCCCCCCAGGACACCCCAGGAGCCCCCCAGGACACCCCAGGAGCCCCCAGAAGCCCTGAGTTCCCCCCAGGACACCCCAGGAGCCCCCAGGAGCCCCCCAGGACACCCCAGGAGCCCCCAGAAGCCCTGAGTTCCCCCCAGGACACCCCAGGAGCCCCCAGGAGTCCCCCAGGACACCCCAGGAGCCCCCAGAAGCCCTGAGTTCCCCCCAGGACACCCCAGGAGCCCCCAGGAGTCCCCCAGGACACCCCAGGAGCCCTCAGAAGCCCTGAGTTCCCCCCAGGACACCCCAGGAGCCCCCAGGACACCCCAGGAGCCCCCAGGAGTCCCCCAGGACACCCCAGGAGCCCCCAGAAGCCCTGAGTTCCCCCCAGGACACCCCAGGAGCCCCCAGGAGCCCCCCAGGACACCCCAGGAGCCCCCAGAAGCCCTGAGTTCCCCCCAGGACACCCCAGGAGCCCCCAGGAGTCCCCCAGGACACCCCAGGAGCCCTCAGAAGCCCTGAGTTCCCCCCAGGACACCCCAGGAGCCCTCAGAAGCCCTGAGTTCCCCCCAGGACACCCCAGGAGCCCCCAGGAGTCCCCCAGGACACCCCAGGAGCCCCCAGAAGCCCTGAGTTCCCCCCCAGGACACCCCAGGAGCCCCCAGGAGCCCCCCAGGACACCCCAGGAGCCCCCAGAAGCCCCCCAGGACACCCCAGGAGCCCCCAGGAGTCCCCCAGGACACCCCAGGAGCCCCCAGAAGCCCTGAGTTCCCCCCAGGACACCCCAGGAGCCCCCAGGACACCCCAGGAGCCCCCAGGAGTCCCCCAGGACACCCCAGGAGCCCCCAGAAGCCCTGAGTTCCCCCCAGGACACCCCAGGAGCCCCAAGTTCCCCTCAGGACCTTCCAGAAGTCCCCCAGGAACTCCCAGGACCCCCCAGAAGCCCCGAGTTTCCCCCAGGAGCCCCCAGAAGCCCCAGGAGCCCCAAGTTCCCCCCAGAACCCTCCAGTTCCCTCCAGAACCCCAGAGGAGCCCCCCAGGAGCCTCCAGTTCCCCCCAGGACCCCCTAAGAGCCCTCCAGAAGCCCCCAGGAGCCCTCCAGAACCCCGGAGAAGCCCCCCAGAACCTCCCAGAAGCCCTCCAGGACCCTCCAGGAGCCCCCAGTTCCCCCTAGGATCCCTCAAGAGCCCTCCAGGACCCCCCAGGAGCTCTCAGGACCTTCCATGAGCCCCCGAGAGCCCCCCAGTTCCCCGCAGGAGCCCCGAGTTCCCTCCAGGATGCTGGAGAAGCCCCCCAGAACCTCCCAGAAGCCCCGAGTTCCACTCAGGAGCCCCCAGTTCCCCCCAGGAGCCCCAAGAGCCCCCCAGTTCCCCGCAGAAGCCCCGAGTTCCCTCCAGGATGCTGGAGAAGCCCTCCAGAACCTTCCAGAAGCCCCTCAGGAGCCCCCAGAAGCCCAGAAGAGACGCCCAGTTCCCCCCAGGACCCTCCATGATCCCCCAGCTCCCCCAAGGACCCCCCAAGAGCCCCCCAGTTTCCCCTAGGAGCCCCCAGGAGTCCTGAGTTCCCTCCAGGACGCTGGAGAAGCCCCCCAGAACCTCCCAGAAGCCCTCCAGGACCCTCCAGGAGCCCCCAGTTCCCCCTAGGATCCCTCAAGAGTCCTCCAGGACCCCCCAGGACCTTCCATGAGCCCCCGAGAGCCCCCCAGTTCCCTGCAGGAGTCCCGAGTTCCCTCCAGGATGCTGGAGAAGCCCTCCAGAACCTCCCAGAAGCCCCCCAGGAGCCCCCAGTTCCCCCCAGGACCCCCCCAGGAGCCCCAAGTTCCCCTGAGTTCCCCCCAGGATGCTGGAGAAGCCCCCCAGGAGCCCAGAGGAGCCCCCAGAACTCCTCACAAGCCCCCCAGGAGCCCAGAGAAGCCCCAGTTCCCTCCAGGAGCCCCGAGTTCCCCCCAGAACGCTGAAGGAGCCCCCCAGAACCCCTCAGAAGCCCCCCAGGAGCCCCCAGTTCCCCCCAGGAGCCTCCAGTTCCCCCCAGGAGTCCCCGAGAGCCCCCCAGTTCCCCGCAGGAGCCCCGAGTTCCCTCCAGGATGCTGGAGAAGCCCCCCAGGAGCCCAGAGGAGCCCCCAGAACTCCTCACAAGCCCCCCAGGAGCCCCCAGGAGCCCAGAGAAGCCCCAGTTCCCTCCAGGAGCCCCGAGTTCCCTCCAGGATGCTGGAGAAGCCCCCCAGAACCCCTCAGAAGCCCCCCAGGAGCCCCCAGTTCCCCCCAGGAGCCCCCAGTTCCCCTGAGTTGGCCCCAGGATGCTGGAGAAGCCCTCCAGAACCTCCCAGAAGCCCCCCAGGAGCCCAGAGGAGCCCCCCAGAACCCCTCAGAAGCCCCCCAGGAGCCCCCAGTTCCCCCCAGGAGCCTCCAGTTCCCCCCAGGAATCCCCGAGAGCCCCCCAGTTCCCCGCAGGAGCCCCGAGTTCCCTCCAGGATGCTGGAGAAGCCCCCCAGAACCTCCCAGAAGCCCCGAGTTCCCCTCAGGAGCCCCCAGTTCCCCCCAGGAGCCCCGAGAGCCCCCCAGTTCCCCGCAGAAGCCCCGAGTTCCCTCCAGAACCCCAGAGGAGCCCCCTAGGAGTCCCCAGGACCCTCCACGAGCCCCCGAGAGCCCCCCAGTACCCCGCAGGAGCCCCGAGTTCCCTCCAGGATGCTGGAGAAGCCCTCCAGAACCTCCCAGAAGCCCTCCAGGACCCTCCAGGAGCCCCCAGTTCCCCCTAGGATCCCTCAAGAGCCCTCCAGGACCCCCAGGACCTTCTATGAGCCCCCGAGAGCCCCCCAGTACCCCGCAGGAGCCCCGAGTTCCCTCCAGGATGCTGGAGAAGCCCCCCAGAACCTCCCAGAAGCCCCCCAGGACCCCCGAGGAGCCCCCAGGACCCTCCAGGAGCCCCCAAGATGCTCAGGAGCCCCCAGTTCCCCCTAGAATCCCTCAAGAGCCCTCCAGGACCCCCCAGGAGCTCCCAGGACCTTCAATGAGCCACCGAGAGCCCCCCAGTTCCCCGCAGGAGCCCCGAGTTCCCTCCAGGATGCTGGAGAAGCCCCCCAGAAGCTCCCAGAAGCCCCGAGTTCCACTCAGGAGCCCCCGAGAGCCCCCCAGTTCCCCGAAGGAGCCCCGAGTTCCCTCCAGGATGCTGGAGAAGCCCCCCAGAAGCTCCCAGAAGCCCCGAGTTCCACTCAGGAGCCCCCGAGAGCCCCCCAGTTCCCCGCAGGAGCCCCGAGTTCCCTCCAGGATGCTGGAGAAGCCCCCCAGGAGCCCAGAGGAGCCCCCAGAACTCCTCACAAGCCCCCCAGGAGCCCAGAGAAGCCCCAGTTCCCTCCAGGAGCCCCGAGTTCCCCCCAGAACGCTGAAGGAGCCCCCCAGAACCCCTCAGAAGCCCCCCAGGAGCCCCCAGTTCCCCCCAGGACCCCCCCAGGAGCCCCAAGTTCCCCTGAGTTCCCCCCAGGATGCTGGAGAAGCCCTCCAGAACCTCCCAGAAGCCCTCCAGAACCCTCCAGGAGCCCCCAGTTCCCCCTAGGATCCCTCAAGAGCCCTCCAGGACCCCCCAGGAGCTCCCAGGACCTTCCATGAGCCCCCAAGAGCCCCCCAGTTCCCCGCAGGAGCCCCGAGTTCCCTCCAGGATGCTGGAGAAGCCCCCCAGAACCTCCCAGAAGGCCCGAGTTCCCCTCAGGAGCCCCCAGTTCCCCCCAGGAGCCCCAAGAGCCCCCCAGTTCCCCGCAGAAGCCCCGAGTTCCCTCCAGAACCCCAGAGGAGCCCCCTAGGAGTCCCCAGGACCCTCCACGAGCCCCCGAGAGCCCCCCAGTACCCCGCAGGAGCCCCAAGTTCCCTCCAGGATGCTGGAGAAGCCCTCCAGAACCTCCCAGAAGCCCCCCAGGAGCCCCCAGTTCCCCCCAGGACCCCCCCAGGAGCCCCAAGTTCCCCTGAGTTCCCCCCAGGATGCTGGAGAAGCCCCCCAGGAGCCCAGAGGAGCCCCCAGAACTCCTCACAAGCCCCCCAGGAGCCCCCAGGAGCCCAGAGAAGCCCCAGTTCCCTCCAGGAGCCCCGAGTTCCCCCCAGAACGCTGGAGGAGCCCCCCAGAACCCCTCAGAAGCCCCCCAGGAGCCCCCAGTTCCCCTCAGGAGCTCCCAGTTCCCCGCAGGAGCCCCCAAGAGTCCCCCAGTTCCCCGCAGGAGCCCCGAGTTCCCTCCAGGATACTGGAGAAGCCCCCCAGAACCTCCCAGAAGCCCCCCAGGACCCCCGAGGAGCCCCCAGGACCCTCCAGGAGCCCCCAAGATGCTCAGGAGCCCCCAGTTCCCCCTAGAATCCCTCAAGAGCCCTCCAGGACCCCCCAGGAGCTCCCAGGACCTTCCATGAGCCCCCGAGAGCCCCCCAGTTCCCCGCAGGAGCCCCGAGTTCCCTCCAGGATGCTGGAGAAGCCCCCCAGGAGCCCAGAGGAGCCCCCAGAACTCCTCACAAGCCCCCCAGGAGCCCCCAGGAGCCCAGAGAAGCCCCAGTTCCCTCCAGGAGCCCCGAGTTCCCCCCAGAACGCTGGAGGAGCCCCCCAGAACCCCTCAGAAGCCCCCCAGGAGCCCCCAGTTCCCCCCAGGAGCCCCCAGTTCCCCCCAGGAGGCCCCGAGAGCCCCCCAGTTCCCCGCAGGAGCCCCGAGTTCCCTCCAGGATACTGGAGAAGCCCTCCAGAACCTCCCAGAAGCCCCCCAGGAGCCCCCAGTTCCCCTCAGGAGCCCCCAGTTCCCCCCAGGACCCCGCAGGAGCCCCGAGTTCCCTCCAGGATGCTGGAGAAGCCCCCCAGGAGCCCAGAGGAGCCCCCAGAACCCCTCAGAAGCCCCCCAGGAGCCCCGAGTTCCCCTGAGTTCCCCCCAGGATGCTGGAGAAGCCCTCCAGAACCTCCCAGAAGCCCCCAGGAGCCCCCAGTTCCCCTTAGGAGCCCCCAGTTCCCCCCAGGACCCCCCCAGGAGCCCCAAGTTCCCCTGAGTTCCCTCCAGGATGCTGGAGAAGCCCTCCAGAACCTCCCAGAAGCCCCCCAGGAGCCCAGAGGAGCCCCCCAGAACCCCTCAGAAGCCCCCCAGGAGCCCCCAGTTCCCCCCAGGAGCCTCCAGTTCCCCCCAGGAGTCCCCGAGAGCCCCCCAGTTCCCCGCAGGAGCCCCGAGTTCCCTCCAGGATGCTGGAGAAGCCCCCCAGGAGCCCAGAGGAGCCCCCAGAACTCCTCACAAGCCCCCCAGGAGCCCCCAGGAGCCCAGAGAAGCCCCAGTTCCCTCCAGGAGCCCCGAGTTCCCCCCAGAACGCTGGATGAGCCCCCCAGAACCCCTCAGAAGCCCCCCAGGAGCCCCCAGTTCCCCCCAGGAGCCTCCAGTTCCCCCCAGGAGTCCCCGAGAGCCCCCCAGTTCCCCGCAGGAGCCCCGAGTTCCCTCCAGGATGCTGGAGAAGCCCCCCAGGAGCCCAGAGGAGCCCCCAGAACTCCTCTCAAGCCCCCCAGGAGCCCCCAGGAGCCCAGAGAAGCCCCAGTTCCCTCCAGGAGCCCCGAGTTCCCTCCAGGATGCTGGAGAAGCCCCCCAGAACCCCTCAGAAGCCCCCCAGGAGCCCCCAGTTCCCCTCAGGAGCCTCCAGTTCCCCCCAGGAGCCTCCAGTTCCCCCCAGGACCCCCCCAGGAGCCCCGAGTTCCCCTGAGTTCCCCCCAGGATGCTGGAGGAGCCCCCCAGAACCTCCCAGAAGCCCCCCAGGAGCCCCCAGTTCCCCCCAGTTCCCCCCACGACCCCCCAGCTCCCCCCCAGTCCCACCTGCTCGTCGCAGTCAGACTCCAGGTAGGTGTGGTCCTTGCGCAGGCAGTTCTCGAAGCCGTGCTCGTCGCTCTCGTTGAGACACTCACACCCAGCCTTGTTGATGAAGGGCATCAGGTCCATCTGACCAAAACAGCCCCCAGGGCAGGGTGACCTTCCCAGCCCTCCCTGCTCCACACCAGTTAAAAGGGGGGATTGTCATTAATGATCAATACATGAAGCCCCAGGCAGCAGGAGGCGACTCCCGAGTGCCACTCACGTCACCTTTGCCAACTATTCCTGTGCCACCTGTTTTAGTTGGTGGATTTTATTTTATGGATTTTACTTTGTGGATTTTATTTTGTGGATTTTATTTTATGGATTTTATTTTATGGATTTTCCTTCGTGGATTTTCCTTTGTGGATTTTCCTTTATGGATTTTATTTTATGGATTTTACTTCATGGATTTTCCTTCGTGGATTTTCCTTTGTGGATTTTCCTTTATGGATTTTACTTTGTGGATTTTATTTTATGGATTTTACTTCATGGATTTTATTTTATGGATTTTATTTTATGGGTTTTATTTTATGGGTTTTATTTTATGGGTTTTATTTCATGGATTTTCCTTTATGGATTTTCCTTCATGGATTTTACTTTGTGGATTTTATTTTATGATTTTATTTTATGGATTTTACTTTATGGGTTTTATTTCATGGATTTTATTTCATGGATTTTATTTCATGGATTTTACTTCATGGATTTTCCTTCGTGGATTTTCCTTTGTGGATTTTCCTTTATGGATTTTATTTTGTGGATTTTACTTCGTGGATTTTATTTTATGGATTTTATTTTATGGATTTTATTTTATGGATTTTACTTTGTGGATTTTATTTTGTGGATTTTACTTTACGGATTTTATTTTATGGATTTTATTTTACGGATTTTATTTTATGGATTTTATTTCATGGATTTTATTTCATGGATTTTACTTCGTGGATTTTATTTTATGGATTTTCCTTCATGGATTTTCCTTCATGGATTTTATTTCATGGATTTTATTTCATGGATTTTATTTCATGGATTTTATTTCATGGATTTTACTTCGTGGATTTTATTTTATGGATTTTCCTTCATGGATTTTCCTTCATGGATTTTTCTTCATGGATTTTATTTCATGGATTTTATTTCATGGATTTTCCTTCATGGATTTTCCTTCATGGATTTTATTTCATGGATTTTCCTTCATGGACTTTATTTCATGGATTTTATATCCTTGTCACCCTCTGACAGGGAACAAGAAACCTCAACACTTTCAGCCCCACCCTCTTTGGGAAACACCAAAAAACCAGTAAAATATGAGCCATTTTCACACTTTAAAAAGCCTTTGGGGCAATCAGGCTGGGGTGGCTGAGCAGAAAACAGCAGCAGGAAGTTTGGGATACCAATGAAACTATTTTACTGCCTTAAGGAGATTTTTCATGCTTATTAAATGTGCCCACACCAATATTCAATTTTTTTCTGAAAAGAAAACCAAGCCAAGGGATTCCCTTTGCCTGAACTGCTGTGATTTGGCTCACAAACCCCCCAGAGTTTTCAGCACCACCCAAAAAGCCCAGGGAGATACACACATATCCTTTGGGGATGTCTGTGTCCTCACTGCTGCCAGGGTCATTCTCCAGGTGCTGCTTGATCTTCTCCTCCAGCCCCGCGGCGTCCGCCCCCTGGTACTGATCGATGCGCACCTTGTTCCGGAAGAACAGGAACGTGGGGGTGGCCGAGATGTTGTTGGTGGCAGCTGTGCCCTGGCAGGGAGGAGACATGGCCAGTCACTGCTTGGTGCCCCCCAGACTGCCCAGTTACTGCCCAGTCACTGCCCGGTGCCCCCCAGTTCCCCAGTCACTGTCCAGTGCCCCCCAGTTCCCCAGTCACTGCCCAGTGCCCCCCAAACTGCCCAGTCACTGCCCAGTCACTGCCCAGTGCCCCCCCAAACTGCCCAGTCACTGCCCAGTCACTGCCCAGTGCCCCCCCAAACTGCCCAGTCACTGCCCAGTCACTGCCCGGTGTCCCCCAGACTGCCCAGTCACTGCCCAGTCACTGCCCAGTGCCCCCCAGTTCCCCAGTCACTGCCCAGTCACTGCCCGGTGCCACCCCAGTTCCCCAGTCACTGCCCAGGGACTGCTCTGTGCCCTGGCAGGGAGGAGACATGGCCAGTCACTGATTGGTGCCCCCCAGACTGCCCAGTCACTGCCCAGTGTCCCCCAAACTGTCCAGTCACTGCTGTGTGTCCCCCAGACTGCCCAGTCACTGCCCGGTGCCCCCCAGACTGCCCAGTCACTGCCCAGTCACTGCTCTGTGCCCTGGCAGGGAGGAGACATGGCCAGTCACTGCTTGGTGCCCCCCAAAGTGCCCAGTCACTGCTCTGTGCCCCCCAGTTCCCCAGTCACTGCTCGGTGCCCCCCCAAACTGCCCAGTCACTGCCCAGTCACTGCTCTGTGCCCCCCAGTTCCCCAGTCACTGCCCGGTGCCCCCCAGACTGCCCAGTCACTGCCCAGTGCCCCCCAAACTGCCCAGTCACTGCTCTGTGCCCTGGCAGGGAGGAGACATGCCCAGTCACTGCTTGGTGCCCCCAAACTGCCCAGTCACTGCCCAGTGCCCCCCAGTTCCCCAGTCACTGCCCAGTGCCCCCCCAGACTGCCCAGTCACTGCCCAGTCACTGCTCTGTGCCCTGGCAGGGAGGAGACATGTCCAGTCACTGCCCAGTGCCCCCCAGACTGCCCAGGGACTGCTCTGTGCCCCCCAGACTGCCCAGTCACTGTCCAGTCACTGCCCAGTCACTGCTCTGTGCCCTGGCAGGGAGGAGACATGGCCAGTCACTGCCCGGTGCCCCCCCAGACTGTCCAGTCACTGCCCAGTGCCCCCCAGACTGCCCAGTCACTGCTCTGTGCCCCCCAAACTGCCCAGTCACTGCCCAGTGCCCCCCAGACTGCCCAGTCACTGCCCAGTTACTGCCCAGTCACTGCTCTGTGCCCTGGCAGGGAGGAGACATGGCCAGTCACTGCTTGGTGCCCCCCAGACTGCCCAGTCACTGCCCAGTCACTGCTCTGTGCCCTGGCAGGGAGGAGACATGGCCAGTCACTGCTTGGTGCCCCCCAGACTGCCCAGTCACTGCCCAGTGCCCCCCAAACTGTCCAGTCACTGCCCAGTGCCCCCCAAAGTGCCCAGTCACTGCTCTGTGCCCCCCAGTTCCCCAGTCACTGCTCGGTGCCCCCCCAAACTGCCCAGTCACTGCCCAGTCACTGCCCAGTGCCCCCCAGTTCCACAGTCACTGCCTGGTGCCCCCCAGTTCCACAGTCACTGCCTGGTGCCCCCCCAAACTGCCCAGTCACTGCCCAGTGCCCCCCAAACTGCACAGGGACTGCCCAGTGCCCCCCCAAACTGCCCAGTCACTGCTCTGTGCCCTGGCAGGGAGGAGACATGGCCAGTCACTGCTCGGTGCCCCCCAGACTGCCCAGTCACTGCCCAGTGCCCCCCAGTTCCCCAGTCACTGCTCTGTGCCCCCAAACTCTTCATGAACTGCTCTGTGCCCCCCAATTCTCCACTCTGACTTACCCCCAAATTCCCCACTCTCTGCTCTTTCCCCCCAAATTCCTCACTCTCTGACTTTCCCCCAAATTCCCCCTTCTTATGATTTCCCCCCAAATTCCCACTCTTTGCTCTTTTCCTCCAAAATTCCCCCCTCTTTGCTCTTTTTCTTTAAATTCCCCACTCTTTGCTCTGTTCCCCCAAATTCCCCTCTCTCCTCTTTCCCCCCAAATTCCCCACTCCCTGCTCTGTTCCCCCAAACTCCTCCCTCTCTGATTTTCCCCCATATCCCCCTCTCTGCTCTTTTCCCCCCAAATTCCCCCTCTCTGATTTTCCCCCCAAAATTCCCCACTCTCTGCTCCTTTCCACTCTCATTTCCCCAAATTCCCCACTCTCTCCTCCTTTTTTCCCCCAAATTCCCACTCTCTGATTTCCCCCCAAATTCCCCCCAGCTCTTTCCCCCCAAATTCCCCCCCAGCTCTTTCCCCCCAAATTCCCCACTCTCTGATTTTCCCCCATATCCCCCACTCTGCTCTTTTCCCTCTCCTCTTTCCCCCAAATTCCCCACTCTCTGCTCTTTTCCTTTAAATTCCCACTCTCTGCTCTTTTCCACTCTTTTTCCCCCCAAATTCCCACTCTCCTCTTTCCCCCCCAATTCCCCCCTCTCTGCTCTTTCCCCCCTCTCTCTTTTCCCCCAAATTCCCCACTCCCTTTTTCCCCAAAAATTTCCCCCTCTCTGATTTCCCCCCAAATTCCCCCCCAGCTCTTTCCCCTCAAACTCCCCCCCAGCTCTTTCCCCCCAAATTCCCCACCCTGCTCTTTTCCCCCACTCTCCTCTTTCCCCCCAAATTCCCCCCAGCTCTTTCCCCCCAAATTCCCCACTCTCTGCTCTTTCCACTCTTTGCTCTTTTCCCAAATTCCCCCCTCTCTGCTCTTTCCCCCCAAACTCCCCCCCAGCACTTTCCCCCAAATTCCCCCCTCTTTGCTCTTTCCCCCCAAATTCCCCACTCCTTTTTTCCCCCAAAATTCCCCACTCTCTGCTCTTTTTCCCCCAAATTCACCACTCTGATTTTCCCCCCAATTCCCCCCTCTCTGCTCTTTCCCCCTCTCTCCTCTTTCCCCCCAAATTCCCCCCAGCTCTTTCCCCCCAAATTCCCCCCCAGCTCTTTCTCCCCAAATTCCCCCCAGCTCTTTCCCCCCAAATTCCCCACTCTCTGCTCTTTCCACTCTTTGCTCTTTTCCCAAATTCCCCCTCTCTTATTTCCCCCCAAATTTCCCCCTCTCTGCTCTTTCCCCCCAAATTCCCCCCCAGCTCTTTCCCCCCAAATTTCCCACTCTCTGCTCTTTTCCCCCAAACTCTCCCCTCTCTGATTTTTCCCCAAAATTCCCCACTCTGCTCTTTCCCCCTCTCTCCTCTTTCCCCCCAAATTCCCCCCAGCTCTTTCCCCCCAAATTCCCCCCAGCTCTTTCCCCCCAAATTCCCCCCAGCTCTTTCTCCCCAAATTCCCCCCAGCTCTTTCCCCCCAAATTCCCCACTCTCTGCTCTTTCCACTCTTTGCTCTTTTCCCAAATTCCCCCTCTCTTATTTCCCCCCCAAATTCCCCACTCTCTGCTCTTTCCCCCCAAATTCCCCACTCCCTTTCCCCCCAAAATTCCCCACTCTCTGCTCTTTTCCCCCAAATTCTCCCCTCTCTGATTTTTCCCCCAAAATTCCCCCCTCTCTGCTCTTTTCCCCTCTCTCCTCTTTCCCCCCAAATTCCCCCCAGCTCTTTCCCCTCAAATTCCCCACTCTCTGATTTTCCCCCATATCCCCCACTCTGCTCTTTTCCCTCTCCTCTTTCCCCCAAATTCCCCACTCTCTGCTCTTTTCCTTTAAATTCCCCACTCTCTGCTCTTTTCCACTCTTTTTCCCCCAAAATTCCCCACTCTCCTCTTTCCCCCCAAATTCCCCCCTCTGATTTTCCCCCCAATTCCCCCCTCTCTGCTCTTTTCCCCACTCTCCTCTTTCCCCCCAAATTCTCCCCCAGCTCTTTCCCCCCAAATTCCCCCCCAGCTCTTTCCCCCCAAATTCCCCCCCAGTCTTTCCCCCCAAATTCCCCCCCAGCTCTTTCCCCCCAAATTCCCCCCACTCTCTGCTCTTTTCCACTCTCTGCTCTTTTCCCAAATTCCCCCTCTCTTATTTCCCCCCAAATTCCCCACTCTCTCCTCTTTTCCCCCAAATTCCCCACTCTCTGATTTTCCCCCAAATTTCCCCCTCTCTGCTCTTTCCCCCTCTCTGCTCTTTCCCCCCCAAATTCCCCCCCAGCACTTTCCCCCCAAATTCCCCCCTCTTTGCTCTTTCCCCCCAAATTCCCCACTCCCTTTTTCCCCCAAAATTCCCCACTCTTAGCTCTTTTTCCCCCAAATTCACCACTCTGATTTCCCCCCAAATTCCCCATTCTCTGCTCTTTTCCCCACTCTCCTCTTTCCCCCCAAATTCCCCCCAGCTCTTTCCCCCCAAATTCCCCCCAGCTCTTTCCCCCCAAATTCCCCCCTCTCTGATTTTTCCCCAAAATTCCCCACTCTGCTCTTTCCCCCCAAATTTCCCCCAGCTCTTTCCCCCCAAATTCCCCCCACTCTCTGCTCTTTTCCCCCAAACTCCCCCTCTCTGATTTTCCCCCCAAATTCCCCTCTTTGCTCTTTCCCACTCTCTCCTCTGTGCCCCCAAATTCTCCACTCTCTGCTCTTTTCCTTTAAATTCCCCACTCTCTGCTCTTTCCCCCAAATTCCCCCCCTTATGATCTTCCCCCAAATTCCCCACTCTCTGCTCTTTTCCCCAAATTCCCCACTCTCTCCTCCTTTTTTCCCCCAAATTCCCACTCTCTGATTTCCCCCCAAATTCCCCCCCAGCTCTTTCCCCCCCAAATTCCCCACTCTCTGCTCTTTTCCCCCAAACTCTCCCTCTCTGATTTCCCCCAAATTCCCCACCCTGCTCTTTTCCCCTCTCTCTTCTTTCCCCCCAAATTCCCACTCTCTGCTCTTTCCACTCTTTGCTCTTTTACCAAATTCCCCCTCTCTGATTTCCCCCAAATTCCCCACCCTGCTCTTTTCCCCACTCTCCTCTTTCCCCCCAAATTCCCCCCAGCTCTTTCCCCCCAAATTCCCCCCCAGCTCTTTCCCCCCAAATTCCCCCCAGCTCTTTCCCCCAAATTCCCCACTCTCTGCTCTTTCCACTCTTTGCTCTTTTCCCAAATTCCCCCTCTCTTATTTCCCCCCCAAATTCCCCACTCTCTGCTCTTTTCCCCCAAATTCCCCACTCTCTGATTTCCCCCCAAATTTCCCCCTCTCTGCTCTTTTCCCCCAAATTCCCCCCCAGCTCTTTCCCCCCAAATTCCCCCCCAGCTCTTTCCCCCCAAATTCCCCCCAGCTCTTTCCCCCCAAATTCCCCCCCAGCTCTTTCCCCCCAAATTCCCCCCCAGCTCTTTCCCCTCAAATTCCCCACTCTCTGATTTTCCCCCATATCCCCCACTCTGCTCTTTTCCCTCTCCTCTTTCCCCCAAATTCCCCACTCTCTGCTCTTTTCCTTTAAATTCCCCACTCTCTGCTCTTTTCCACTCTTTTTCCCCAAAATTCCCCACTCTCCTCTTTCCCCCCAAATTCCCCCCTCTGATTTTCCCCCCAATTCCCCCCTCTCTGCTCTTTTCCCCTCTCTCCTCTTTCCCCCCAAATTCTCCCCCAGCTCTTTTCCCCAAATTCCCCACTCTCTCCTTTTTCCCCCCAAATTTCCCACTCTTTGCTCTTTCCCCCCAAATTCCCCACTCTCTGGTCTTTTCCCCAAATTCCCCACTCTCTCCTTTTTTCCCCCCAAATTTCCCACTCTTTGCTCTTTTCCCCCCAAATCCCCACTCTCTGCTCTTTTTCCACTCTCTGCTCTTTTCCCCCAAACTCCCCCTCTCTGATTTTCCCCCAAATTCCCCTCTTTGCTCTTTCCCACTCTCTCCTCTGTGCCCCCAAATTCTCCACTCTCTGCTCTTTTCCTTTAAATTCCCCACTCTCTGCTCTTCCCCCCAAATTCCCCCCCAGCTCTTTCCCCCCAAATTTCCTCTCTCCTCTTTTCCCCCAAATTCCCCCCAGCTCTTTCCCCCCAAAATCCCCCCCAGCTCTTCCCCCCAGTGCCCCCTCCCAGCCCCTCCCTCCTCCCCAGGGCTGTTTCCAGCCCCCCAACCACCTTTTCCCCCTCCCCAGGGCTGTTTCCAGCCCCCCAGACCTGCTTTGCCCCCTCCCCAGGGCTGTTTCCAGCCCCCCAAGCTCCTTTTTCCCCCTCCCCAGGGCTGTTTCCAGTCCCCCAGACCTGCTTTGCCCCCTCCCCAGGGCTGTTTCCAGCCCCCCAAGCTGTTTCTCTCCCCCTCCCCAGGGCTGTTTCCAGCCCCCCAAGCTGTTTCTCCCCCTCCCCAGGGCTGTTTCCAGCCCCCCAGACCTGCTTTGCCCCCCTCCCCAGGGCTGTTTCCAGCCCCCCAAACCTGCTTTGCCCCCTCCCCAGGGCTGTTTCCAGCCCCCCAAGCCATTTCTCCCCCTCCCCAGGGCTGTTTCCAGCCCCCCAAGCTGCTTTGCCCCCCCCCAGGGGTGTTTCCAGCCCCCCAACCACCTTTGCCCCCTCCCCAGGGCTGTTTCCAGCCCCCAACCTGCTTTGCCCCCTCCCCAGGGCTGTTTCCAGCCCCCCAGGCTGTTTCTCCCCCTCCCCAGGGGTGTTTCCAGCCCCCCAACCACCTTTGCCCCCTCCCCAGGGCTGTTTCCAGCCCCCCAACCTGCTTTGCCCCCTCCCCAGGGCTGTTTCCAGCCCCCCAAACCTGCTTTGCCCCCCCCCCCAGGGCTGTTTCCAGCCCCCCAACCACCTTTTCCCCCTCCCCAGGGCTGTTTCCAGCCCCCCAAGCTCCTTTTCCCCCTCCCCAGGGCTGTTTCCAGCCCCCCAGACCTGCTTTGCCCCCTCCCCAGGGCTGTTTCCAGCCCCCCAACCACCTTTTCCCCCCTTCCCAGGGCTGTTTCCAGCCCCCCAGGCTGTTTCTCCCCCTCCCCAGGGCTGTTTCCAGCCCCCCAACCACCTTTGCCCCCTCCCCAGGGCTGTTTCCAGCCCCCCAGACCTGCTTTGCCCCCTCCCCAGGGCTGTTTCCAGCCCCCCAGACCTGCTTTGCCCCCTCCCCAGGGCTGTTTCCAGCCCCCCAGACCTGCTTTGCCCCCTCCCCAGGGCTGTTTCCAGCCCCCCAGACCTGCTTTGCCCCCTCCCCAGGGCTGTTTCCAGCCCCCCAAGCTGCTTTTCCTCCCCCCCAGGGCTGTTTCCAGCCCCCCAAGCTGTTTTCTCCCCCCTCCCCAGGGCTGTTTCCAGCCCCCCAGACCTGCTTTGCCCCCTCCCCAGGGCTGTTTCCAGCCCCCCAAGCCATTTCTCCCCCTCCCCAGGGCTGTTTCCAGCCCCCCAAGCTCCTTTGCCCCCTCCCCAGGGCTGTTTCCAGCCCCCCAACCACCTTTTCCCCCTTCCCAGGGCTGTTTCCAGTCCCCCAAACCTGCTTTGCCCCCTCCCCAGGGCTGTTTCCAGCCCCCCCAAGCTCCTTTTCCCCCTCCCCAGGGCTGTTTCCAGCCCCCCAAGCTCCTTTTCCCCCTCCCCAGGGCTGTTTCCAGCCCCCCAACCACCTTTTCCCCCTCCCCAGGGCTGTTTCCAGCCCCCCAAACCTGTTTCCCCCCCCCAGGGCTGTTTCCAGCCCCCCAACCACCTTTGCCCCCTCCCCAGGGCTGTTTCCAGCCCCCCAAGCTGCTTTGCCCCCTCCCCAGGGCTGTTTCCAGCCCCCCCAAGCTGCTTTGCCCCCTCCCCAGGGCTGTTTCCAGCCCCCCAAGCTGCTTTGCCCCCTCCCCAGGGCTGTTTCCAGCCCCCCAAGCTGCTTTGCCCCCTCCCCAGGGCTGTTTCCAGCCCCCCAAGCTCCTTTTCCCCCTCCCCAGGGCTGTTTCCAGCCCCCAAACCTGTTTCTCCCCCTCCCCAGGGCTGTTTCCAGCCCCCCAGACCTGCTTTGCCCCCTCCCCAGGGCTGTTTCCAGCCCCCCAAGCTCCTTTTCCCCCCCAAGGGCTGTTTCCAGCCCCCCAGCCACCTTTGCCCCCTCCCCAGGGGTGTTTCCAGCCCCCCAGACCTGCTTTGCCCCCTCCCCAGGGGTGTTTCCAGCCCCCCAAGCTCCTTTGCCCCCTCCCCAGGGCTGTTTCCAGCCCCCCAGACCTGCTTTTCCCCCCCCAGGGCTGTTTCCAGCCCCCCAGACCTGCTTTGCCCCCTCCCCAGGGCTGTTTCCAGCCCCCCAGACCTGCTTTGCCCCCTCCCCACCTGGCACTGATGCACATCCACCTCCAGGAACGTGGCCTGGGGGTATTTGTTGCTCAGGGCACTGAAGGCCGGGCCGATCCTCAGGCAGGGCCCGCACCTGGCAGGGAAAACAGGGCCCTGAATTCCAGGAAATTCCAGGAAATTCCAGGAAATTCCACTTGCCCCTCCCTTTCATGTCTGGCCCAAGGGAACTGGCACATCCCTGAACACAGAGCTGGGAGTTCTGCTGCCACAGTGGGGGCTGAGAACACCCAGCCTGGAGCTGTTCTGGGTCATCATTGAATTATGGGAAATTATTCTGAATTATTGGGAATTATTCTGTATTATTGGGAATTATTCTGAGTTATTGGGAATTATTCTGAGTTATTGGGAATTATTCTGAGTTATTCTGTGCCATCATTGAATTATTGGGAACTATTCTGAGTTATTGGGAATTATTCTGAGTTATTGGGAATTGTTCTGAGTTATTGGGAATTGTTCTGAGTTATTGGGAATTATTCTGAGTTACTGGGAATTATTCTGAGTTATTGGGAATTATTCTGAGTTATTCTGTGCCATCATTGAATTATTGGGAATTATTCTGAGTTATTGGGAATTATTCTGAGATATTGGGAATTATTCTGTGCCATCACTGAGTTATTCTGAATTATTGGGAATTATTCTGAGTTATTGGGAATTATTCTGAGATATTGGGGATTATTCTGAGTTATGGGGAATTATTCTGAGTTATTGGGAATTATTCTGAGTTATTCTGTGCCATCATTGAATTATTGGGAATTATTCTGAGTTATTGGGAATTATTCTGAGTTATTGGGAATTATTCTGAGATATTAGGAATTATTCTGAATTATTGGGAATTATTCTGAGTTATTCTGTGCCATCATTGAATTATTGGGAATTATTCTGAATTATTGGGAATTATTCTGAGTTATTGGGAATTATTCTGAATTATTGGGAATTATTCTGAATTGTTGGGAATTATTCTGAGTTATTGGGAATTATTCTGAGTTATTCTGTGCCATCATTGAATTATTGGGAATTATTCTGAATTATTGGGAATTATTCTGTGCCATCACCGAATTATTGGGAATTATTCTGAATTATTGGGAATTATTCTGAATTATTGGGAATTATTCTGAGTTATTGGGAATTATTTTGAATTGTTTTTAATTATTCTGTGCCATCACTGAATTATTGGGAACTATTCTGAGTTATTGGGAATTATTCTGAATTATTGGGAATTGTTCTGAATTATTGGGAATTGTTCTGAGTTATTGGGAATTGTTCTGAGTTATTGGGAATTGTTCTGAATTGTTGGGAATTATTCTGAATTGTTGGGAATTATTCTGAGTTATTCTGTGCCATCATTGAATTATTGGGAATTATTCTGAATTATTGGGAATTATTCTGAGTTATTGGGAATTATTCTGTGCCATCCCCAAATTATTGGGAATTATTCTGAGTTATTGGGAATTATTCTCTGCCATCATTGAATTATTGGGAATTATTCTGAATTGTTGGGAATAATTCTGAATTGTTGGGAATTATTCTGAGTTATTCTGTGCCATCATTGAATTATTGGGAATTATTCTGAGTTATTGGGAATTATTCTGTGCCCTCATTGGATTATTGGGAATTATTCTGAATTATTGGGAATTATTCTGTGCCCTCACTGAATTATTGGGAATTATTTGGAATTATTCTGTCCCCCAAAAGGGGTGTGAGGGCATGGGGGGCACTGTGGGGTGTGAGGGGGCATGGGGGGCACTGTGGGGTGTGGGGTGTGTGTGGGGCACTGTGGGGTGTGGGGGGGCATGGGGGGCACTGTGGGGTGTGTGGGGGCATGGGGGGCACTGTGGGGGCATGGGGGGGCACAGTGGGGGCATGGGGGGCACTGTGGGGGCATGGGGGGCATGGGGGGCACTGTGGGGGCATGGGGGGCACTGTGGGGGCATGGGGGGGCACAGTGGGGGCATGGGGGGCACTGTGGGGTGTGGGGGAATGGGGGGCACTGTGGGGGCATGGGGGACACTGTGGGGTGTGTGGGGGCATGGGGGGCACGGTGGGGTGAGGGGGAATGGGGGGCACTGTGGGGGCATGGGGGACACTGTGGGGTGTGTGGGGGCATGGGGGGCACGGTGGGGTGTGGGGGCATGGGGGGCACTTGGGGTGTGTGGGGGCTTGGGGGGCACTGTGGGGGCATGGGGGGCACTGTGGGGTGAGGGGGAATGGGGGGCACTGTGGGGTGTGTGTGGGCATGGGGGGCACTGTGGGGTGTGTGGGGGCATGGGGGGCACTGTGGAGTGTGTGGGGGCATGGGGGGCACTGTGGGGCACGGCCATGGGGTGTCGGTGCCCCCCAGAGCCCCATTGGGGCACATTATGGGGTCGGTGCCCCCCAGAGCCCCATTGGGGTGTGGGTGCCCCCCAGAGCCCCATTGGGGCACACTATGGGGTGTGTGTGCCCCCCAGAGCCCCACAGGGCACACTATGGGGTGTGTGTGCCCCCCAGAGCCCCACAGGGCACACTGTGGGGTGTGTGTGCCCCCCAGAGCCCCACAGGGCACACTATGGGGTGTGTGTGCCCCCCAGAGCCCCACAGGGCACACTGTGGGGTCGGTGCCCCCCAGAGCCCCACGGGGCACACTGTGGGGTCGGTGCCCCCCAGAGCCCCACAGGGCACACTATGGGGTGTGTGTGCCCCCCAGAGCCCCACGGGGCACACCATGGGGTCGGTGCCCCCCAGAGCCCCACGGGGCACACTGTGGGGTCGGTGCCCCCCAGAGCCCCACGGGGCACACTATGGGGTCGGTGCCCCCCAGAGCCCCACAGGGCACACTATGGGGTCGGTGCCCCCCAGAGCCCCACGGGGCACACTGTGGGGTCGGTGCCCCCCAGAGCCCCACGGGGCACACTGTGGGGTCGGTGCCCCCCAGAGCCCCACGGGGTGTGTGTGCCCCCCAGAGCCCCACAGGGCACACTGTGGGGTCGGTGCCCCCCAGAGCCCCACAGGGCACACTGTGGGGTCGGTGCCCCCCAGAGCCCCACAGGGCACACTGTGGGGTCGGTGCCCCCCAGAGCCCCACAGGGCACACTATGGGGTCGGTGCCCCCCAGAGCCCCACAGGGCACACTGTGGGGTCGGTGCCCCCCAGAGCCCCACAGGGCACACTGTGGGGTCGGTGCCCCCCAGAGCCCCACAGGGCACACTGTGGGGTCGGTGCCCCCCAGAGCCCCATTGGGGCACACTATGGGGTGTGTGTGCCCCCCAGAGCCCCACAGGGCACACCATGGGGTTGGTGCCCCCCAGAGCCCCATTGGGGCACACTATGGGGTCGGTGCCCCCCAGAGCCCCACAGGGCACACCATGGGGTCGGTGCCCCCCAGAGCCCCATGGGGTCGGTGCCCCCCAGAGCCCCACGGGGCACACTATGGGGTGCGTGTGCCCCCCAGAGCCCCACGGGGTGTGGGTGCCCCCCAGAGCCCCACGGGGCACACCGTGGGGTCGGTGCCCCCCAGAGCCCCACGGGGTCGGTGCCCCCCAGAGCCCCACAGGGCACACTATGGGGTGTGTGTGCCCCCCAGAGCCCCACGGGGTGTGGGTGCCCCCCAGAGCCCCACAGGGCACACTATGGGGTGTGTGTGCCCCCCAGAGCCCCACGGGGTGTGGGTGCCCCCCAGAGCCCCACAGGGCACACTATGGGGTCGGTGCCCCCCAGAACCCCACAGGGCACACTATGGGGTGTGTGTGCCCCCCAGAGCCCCACGGGGCACACTATGGGGTGTGTGTGCCCCCCAGAGCCCCACGGGGCACACTATGGGGTGTCGGTGCCCCTCAGAGCCCCACGGGGCACACTATGGGGTGTGTGTGCCCCCCAGAGCCCCACGGGGCACACTATGGGGTGTGGGTGCCCCCCAGAGCCCCACGGGGCACACTACGGGGTCGGTGCCCCCCAGAGCCCCACAGGGCACACTATGGGGTCGGTGCCCCCCAGAGCCCCATTGGGGCACACTATGGGGTCGGTGCCCCCCAGAGCCCCACGGGGCACACCTTGGGGTCGGTGCCCCCCAGCTCAGGCCGTGCCCCGCGGGCCGGGCCGGGGCGCAGCGCCGGGTACGGGAAGGGAAGCGGAGCAGAGGCGGCCCCGGCGCGGCCGGGGAGGCTCCGGGGGCGCGGCCGCCTCACAGACTCACCCCCTCATGGTGAACTTGACGACGGCCAGGCGGGATCCGGCGGCGCTGAGCTCGGGCTGGAACTCCGTGTCGTTGGCGATCACCTTCACTCCCGCCATGGCCGCGGGCCCCGCTGGCGGCGCCGGTACGATGTGCAGCGTCACGGCGGGCAGGGCGCCCGGCATGCACCGCTGGGGATGGCGCCGGGGCTGGGGCCGCCCCGCCCGGCTCGGCTCGGCTCGGCCCCGCCTGGCCCCGCCCGGCCGCCATCCCGGGGCGGGAGCGCCGCCATCGCAGGGCAGGGCACGGCAGGGCAGGGCAGCGCGGGTGAGGCCAGCGCCGCCATCTTGGGTAGGGGCGGCGCGGGACGGGGTGGCACCGCGTCAGCCATTTTGGTGTCGGGCAGAGAGGGGCGGGTGGCACCGCGTCAGCCATTTTGGTGTCGGGCAAAAGGGCTGGAGGTGATGCCACGTCAGCCATTTTGGTGACGGGCAGAGAGGGGCGGGTGGCACCGCGTCAGCCATTTTGGTGACGGGCAGAGAGCTGGAGGTGATGCCACGTCAGCCATTTTGGTGACGGGCAGAGAGGGGCGGGTGGCACCGCGTCATCCATTTTGGTGACGGGCAGCGAGGGGCGGGTGGCACCGCGTCAGCCATTTTGGTGTCGGGCAAGAGGGGTGGAGGTGATGCCGCGTCAGCCATTTTGGTGTCGGGCAGAGAGGGGTGGAGGTGATGCCACGTCAGCCATTTTGGTGACGGGCAAGAGGGGTGGAGGTGATGCAACGTCAGCCATTTTGGTGACGGGCAGAGAGGGGCGGGTGGCACCGCGTCAGCCATTTTGGTGACGGGCAGAGAGGGGCGGGTGGCACCGCGTCAGCCATTTTGGTGACGGGCAGAGAGGGGCGGGTGGCACCGCGTCAGCCATTTTGGTGTCGGGCAAGAGGGGTGGAGGTGATGCCGCGTCAGCCATTTTGGTGTCGGGCAGAGAGGGGTGGAGGTGATGCCACGTCAGCCATTTTGGTGACGGGCAAGAGGGGGTGGAGGTGATGCCACGTCAGCCATTTTGGTGACGGGCAGAGAGGGGCGTGTGGCACCGCGTCAGCCATTTTGGTGACGGGCAGAGGGGGTGGAGGTGATGCCACGTCAGCCATTTTGGTGACGGGCAAGAGGGGTGGAGGTGATGCCACGTCAGCCATTTTGGTGAAGGGCAGAGGGCTGGAGGTGATGCCACGTCAGCCATTTTTCTGACGGGCAGAGAGGGGCGGGTCATGCCGCGTCAGCCATTTTGGTGACGGGCAGAGAGGGCTGAAGGTGATGCCGCGTCAGCCATTTTGGTGACGGGCAGAGAGGGCTGAAGGTGATGCCGCGTCAGCCATTTTGGTGACGGGCAGCGAGAGCGGCGGGTGGCACCGCGTCAGCCATTTTGGTGACGGGCAGAGAGGGCTGGAGGTGATGCCACGTCAGCCATTTTGGTGACGGGCAGAGAGGAGTGGGTGGCACCACGTCAGCCATTTTGGTGACGGGCAGAGGGGGGCGGGTCATGCCGCGTCAGCCATTTTGGTGACGGGCAGAGAGCTGGAGGTGATGCCGCGTCAGCCATTTTGGTGACGGGCAGAGGGCTGGAGGTGATGCCGCGTCAGCCATTTTGGTGACGGGCAGAGAGGGGGATTGTGGGAGGGAGTCTCTCTACATAAAAATGCTCCTATTTCGTCATTAACCGCTTTGCTTTGATGACGTCATGGGAGTGACGCTTCTCTTTGCCTTGATGACGTCATTCTGTTGGTTTTTTTTAATTTTCCCCCTCTCTGTCTTTACCAAGGGCCAGCGGGCGCGATACTGAGAAGGGCGCTAGAAAAGGCTCCGAGGGCGAACAGAGCTGGGTAAGTACTCGCACCAATCATGACTGAGCTAAATTAGTCCCGCCCGGGGCCGCTAATTAACTAATTAATGCGGTAACTACCGCGCCGGTTGCCGTGGTGACGCCGCTGCCGTCGCGCGCTCCGGCCGCGCTTTGCGACAGTGGCGTAAGAGCCGGCCGTGTCCGCCGGCCGCGGGCCGGAGCAGCGGGATAGCCGCGATCATCGGGATAGTCGGGATAGTCGGGATAACGGGACAGGTGAGAGCCGGAGCGCGGGGGACAGCGCGGAGGGACACAGGGATGGGGGGGATCCAGGGACGGGGAGATAGAGGGACAGGAGGGGCACAGGGACGGGGGGATAGAGGGACAGGAGGGGCACAGGGACGGGGGGGCACAGGGACGGGGGGGCACAGGGACGGGGGGGGGCAGAGGGACGGGGGGGGGCAGAGGGACAGGGGGGGCAGAGGGACGGGGGGGCACAGGGACGGGGGGGGCACAGGGACGGGGGGGGCACAGGGACGGGGGGGCACAGGGACAGGGGGGGCACAGGGACAGGGGGGGGCACAGGGACGGGGGGGCACAGGGACGGGGGGGGGCAGAGGGACGGGGGGGGGCAGAGGGACAGGGGGGGCAGAGGGACGGGGGGGCACAGGGACGGGGGGGGCACAGGGACGGGGGGGGCACAGGGACGGGGGACAGAGGGACAGGGGGGCAGAGGGACGGGGGGGGCAGAGGGACAGGGAGGGGCAGAGGGACAGGGAGGGGCAGAGGGACGGGGGGGGCAGAGGGACGGGGGGGGGGCAGAGGGACGGGGGGGGGCACAGGGACAGGGGGGGCACAGGGACAGGGGGGGCACAGGGACAGGGGGGGCACAGGTGCCCAGTTATTCAGATGCCCATGGAACAGACTTACCCAGGTGCCCAGGAATGGATGGATGGATGGATGGATGGATGGATGGATGGATGGATGGATGGATGGATGGATGGATGGATGGACAGAGGGAAGGAGGGATGGATGGATGGATGGATGGATGGATGGATGGATGGATGGATGGATGGATGGATGGACGGACAGAGGGAAGGAGGGATGGATGGACGGACAGAGGGAAGGAGGGATGGATGGATGGACAGAGGGAAGGAGGGAGGGATGGATGGATGGATGGATGGATGGATGGACAGAGGGAAGGAGGGATGGATGGATGGACAGAGGGAAGGAGGGATGGATGGATGGATGGATGGATGGACAGAGGGAAGGAGGGATGGATGGATGGATGGATGGATGGATGGATGGATGGATGGATGGACGGAGGGAAGGAGGGATGGATGGATGGACAGAGGGAAGGAGGGATGGATGGATGGACAGAGGGAAGGAGGGATGGATGGATGGATGGATGGATGGATGGATGGATGGATGGATGGACAGAGGGAAGGAGGGATGGATGGACAGAGGGAAGGAGGGATGGATGGATGGACAGAGGGAAGGAGGGATGGATGGATGGACAGAGGGAAGGATGGATGGATGGATGGATGGATGGATGGATGGATGGATGGATGGATGGACGGAGGGAAGGATGGATGGATGGATGGATGGATGGATGGATGGATGGATGGATGGATGGATGGACAGAGGGAAGGAGGGATGGATGGATGGATGGATGGATGGATGGATGGATGGATGGATGGATGGATGGATGGACAGAGGGAAGGAGGGATGGATGGATGGATGGATGGATGGATGGATGGATGGATGGATGGATGGATGGATGGACAGAGGGAAGGAGGGATGGATGGATGGATGGATGGATGGATGGATGGATGGATGGATGGATGGATGGACAGAGGGAAGGAGGGATGGATGGATGGATGGATGGATGGATGGATGGATGGATGGATGGATGGATGGATGGATGGATGGACAGAGGGAAGGAGGGATGGATGGATGGATGGATGGATGGACAGAGGGAAGGAGGGATGGATGGATGGAGGCAGGGATGGATGGATGGATGGATAAGTGGATGGATGGAGGCAGGGATGGATGGATGGATGGATGGATGGATGGATGGATGGATGGATGGATGGATGGATGGATAAGTGGATGGATGGAGGCAGGGATGGATGGATGGATGGATGGATGGATGGATGGATGGATGGATGGATAAGTGGATGGATGGAGGCAGGGATGGATGGATGGATGGATGGATGGATGGATGGATGGATGGATAAGTGGATGGATGGAGGCAGGGATGGATGGATGGATGGATGGATGGATGGATGGATGGATGGATGGATGGATGGATGGACAGAGAGAGGGATAGAGAGAGGGATGGAGGGATGGATGGATGGATGGATGGATGGATGCACAGAGGGAGGGATGGACAGAGGGATGGATGGATGGACAGAGGGATGGATGGATGGACAGAGGGATGGATGGATGGACAGAGGGATGGATGGGTGGATGGAGGGATGGATGGATGGACAGAGGGATGGATGGATGGATGGATGGACAGAGGGATGGATAAATGGATGGAGGGATGGATGGATGGATGGATGAATGGACAGACAGACAGATGTCTGTGTATCTCCAGACAGATTAAACAACAGAAATGAATTGTTTTATTGTATTTTGGGGGAGAAAACTGAACTTCTGTCCCTTCTGAGCTGAGTTTCCCAAGCCCAGTGGGGACAGAGCAGCAGCACCAGGAACAACTTTGCTGGTGGCAACTCCATTTCCTGCCAAAGTTCCCGAGCTCTAGAAATAGCAGGGACGTGGCAATCCACGTGGAATGAGCCCTGGATTTGTCCCCAGGGATGTGGAGCAGGGAATTATTGATCAGCTGCTCACTCAGGGCTTTGGTGCTCCCAGCTGGAGCTCCAGGATCCCAAATTCCTCGGGATTGCAATGTGGGTTTGCCTCAAAAGGAGGTTTTTCCTGAAGGCTCTGCCGGGCCGGAGGCAGAAACCAGAAGGAAAAAGGTAGTGCTGCTTTTTCCTCTCCCTCCCAAAGGGAATATTCCCAAATATTCCTGTCAGTGGAATATTTTGGGAATATCAGGGGTTGGGGAATGTCTTTGCATGGAAAATCTGAGCTTGGCTTGGGTTAGGTGGGAACTGTCTTAGAGTTGGGAACTGTCCTGGGTTAGTTGGGAGCTGTCCTGGGTTAGTTGGGAGCTGCCCTGGGTTAGCTGGGGACTGTCCTGGGTCAGTTGGGAGCTGCCCTGGGTTAGCTGGGAGCTGTCCTGGGTCAGCTGGGGACTGTCCTGGGTTAGTTGGGGACTGTCCTGGGTTAGTTGGGGACTGTCCTGGGTTAGTTGGGGACTGTCCTGGGTTAGTTGGGAGCTGCCCTGTGTGAGTTGGGGACTGTATTTTGGGTTAGTTGGGAGCTGCCCTGGGTTAGTTGGGAGCTGTCCTGGGTTAGTTGGGAACTGTCCTGGGTTAGTTGGGAGCTGTCCTGGGTTAGTTGGGAACTGTCCTGGGTTAGTTGGGAACTGTCCTGGGTTAGTTGGGAGCTGCCCTGGGTTAGTTGGGAGCTGCCCTGGGTTAGTTGGGAGCTGCCCTGGGTTAGTTGGGAGCTGCCCTGGGTTAGTTGGGAGCTGTCTTAGAGTTGGGAACTGCCCTGGGTCAGTTGGGAGCTGCCCTGGGTGAGTTGGGAACTGTCTTAGACTTGGGAGCTGTCCTGGATTAGTTGGGAACTGCCCTGGGTTAGTTGGGAACTGCCCTGGGTTAGTTGGGAACTGTCCTGGGTTAGTTGGGAACTGTCTTGGGTTAGCTGGGGACAGTCCTGGGTTAGTTGGGAGCTGCCCTGGGTTAGTTGGGAACTGTCCTGGGTCAGTTGGGGACTGTCCTGGGTTAGTTGGGAGCTGCCCTGGGTTAGTTGGGAGCTGTCCTGGGTTAGTTGGGAGCTGTCCTGGGTTAGTTGGGAGCTGCCCTGGGTTAGTTGGGAGCTGCCCTGGGTTAGTTGGGAGCTGTCCTGGGTTAGTTGGGAGCTGTCCTGGGTTAGTTGGGAGCTGTCCTGGGTTAGTTGGGAGCTGTCCTGGGTTAGTTGGGAGCTGCCCTGGGTCAGTTGGGGACTGTCCTGGGTCAGCTGGGGACTGTCCTGGGTCAGTTGGGAGCTGCCCTGGGTTAGCTGGGAGCTGTCCTGGGTTAGTTGGGAACTGCCCTGGGTTAGCTGGGAGCTGCCCTGGGTTAGCTGGGAGCTGTCCTGGGTTAGTTGGGAACTGCCCTGGGTTAGTTGGGAGCTGTCCTGGGTTAGTTGGGAGCTGCCCTGGGTTAGTTGGGAGCTGCCCTGGGTTAGTTGGGAACTGTCCTGGGTTAGTTGGGAACTGTCCTGGGTTAGCTGGGGACAGTCCTGGGTTAGTTGGGAGCTGCCCTGGGTTAGTTGGGGACTGTCCTGGGTGAGTTGGGAGCTGTCCTGGGTTAGTTGGGAACTGCCCTGGGTTAGTTGGGAACTGCCCTGGGTTAGTTGGGGACAGTCCTGGGTTAGTTGGGGACTGTCCTGGGTTAGTTGGGGACTGTCCTGGGTTAGTTGGGGACAGTCCTGGGTTAGTTGGGAGCTGCCCTGGGTTAGTTGGGAACTGTATTTTGGGTTAGTAGGGAACTGTCCTGGGTTAGTTGGGAACTGTCCTGGGTTAGTTGGGGACTGTCCTGGGTTAGTTGGGAACTGCCCTGGGTCAGTTGGGAACTGTCCTGGGTTAGGTGGGAACTGTCTTAGAGTTGGGAACTGTCCTGGGTTAGCTGGGGACAGTCCTGGGTTAGCTGGGGACAGTCCTGGGTTAGCTGGGGACAGTCCTGGGTTAGTTGGGAACTGTCCTGGGTTAGTTGGGAACTGTCCTGGGTTAGTTGGGAACTGTCCTGGGTTAGTTGGGAACTGCCCTGGGTCAGTTGGGAACTGCCCTGGGTTAGTTGGGAACTGCCCTGGGTCAGTTGGGAACTGCCCTGGGTTAGTTGGGAGCTGTCCTGGGTTGGTTGGGAACTGTCCTGGGTTAGTTGGGAGCTGCCCTGGGTTAGTTGGGAGCTGCCCTGGGTTAGTTGGGAACTGCCCTGGGTTAGTTGGGAACTGCCCTGGGTTAGTTGGGGACTGTCCTGGGTCAGTTGGGGACTGTCCTGGGTCAGTTGGGGACTGTCCTGGGTCAGTTGGGGACTGTCCTGGGTCAGTTGGGGACTGTCCTGGGTCAGTTGGGGACTGTCCTGGGTCAGCTGGGGACTGTCCTGGGTTAGTTGGGAGCTGCCCTGGGTTAGTTGGGAGCTGCCCTGGGTTAGCTGGGAGCTGTCCTGGGTTAGTTGGGAGCTGCCCTGGGTTAGTTGGGGACTGCCCTGGGTTAGTTGGGAGCTGTCCTGGGTTAGTTGGGAACTGCCCTGGGTTAGTTGGGAACTGCCCTGGGTTAGTTGGGGACTGTCCTGGGTTAGCTGGGGACAGTCCTGGGTTATTTGGGAGCTGCCCTGGGTTAGTTGGGAACTGTCCTGGGTCAGTTGGGGACAGTCCTGGGTTAGTTGGGAGCTGCCCTGGGTTAGTTGGGGACAGTCCTGGGTTAGTTGGGAGCTGTCCTGGGTTAGTTGGGGACAGTCCTGGGTTAGTTGGGGACTGTCCTGGGTTAGTTCTGTCCTTGTGCTCCTGCATGTTGAAATATCCCAGGAGTTCCCTGTGAAAATTCCCTTTATTTGCAGTTCTGGGGGTTCAGGAGGGGTTTGGGAGGGCAGAACGTGCAGAATTTCGGGCAGTAATTGGGGAGTTGCTCCATTCAGTACCAAATGCAGCTTCTTTAGCCCCCAAGTGACGTGGGGACACTGAGCTTGGCCCTGGCCTGGGAGCTGCAGGACACGAGAGGAACAGGAAGGGGTTTTTCTGTTCCTCACTGGCATTTCTCAGCCCACTTTGAGTCACTGGTGATTTATTTCCTCACCCCAACTGGCTGGTCAAAGAGTTTAATGGCTCCTCTTCCTCAATTTCAATGTTCTTCTTCTTCCTGTTGATAATTCTCTTTCATCTGGACACTTTATTTCAGGTTTTATTCCATTTTGGTGGTTATTTCACTGTAAATCAAGTCCCTTGTTTGGTCACAGCTCTCTGTGTGTCCCTGTGGGGTTGTTTTAATTCCTTTTTCTCTCTCTGTCCAGACAGAACAATTGATCCAACATTGCATAACCACCAGCACTGCCAGGCCAGCTCTGGGTTATGGGGTTGCAGGGGATTAAAGACTTGATTTTAGACCACTATTTATATTTTTTATTGCCCATTGGACCAAGATGATCCTTAAATCCTTAAATCCCTTCCATCCAAACCCTTCTGGGATTCCATGAGCATCAAAAGGGAGGTGGGAGCAAAATCTTCGGGGTTGTCTCTTGATGTCAAACCTTGTGGGAGAATTCCCAGTGGGGCTGGAGGTTTTTCAGTTAAATTCCCACCGTTTCCATGGAAATCTGGAGCTTCCTCTGGGAAAAGGGACTCACAGGATCCCGGAATGGTTTGGGAGAAAGGGATTTTTGGGATCACTGTGGGCTCTGGGTGACACTGTCCCTGCAGGGCTGTGTGTGTGACACATCCATGGGGTCACTGTGGCCATGTCACTGTGCTCTGGGGGACACTGTGTCCCTGCAGGGCTGTGTGTGTGTGACACATCCATGTCACTGTGGCCATGTCACTGTGGCCATGTCACTGTGCTCTGGGTGACACTGTCCCTGCAGGGCTGTGCTGTGTGTGTGTGTGACACATCCATGTCACTGTGGCCATGTCACTGTGGGCTCTGGGGGACACTGTCCCTTCAGGGCTGTGTGTGTGACAGATCCATGTCACTGTGGCCATGTCACTGTGGGCTCTGGGGGACAACTGTGTCCCTGCAGGGCTGTGTGTGTGACACATCCATGGGATCACTGTGGCCATGTCACTGTGGGCTCTGGGGGACAACTGTGTCCCTGCAGGGCTGTGCTGTGTGACACATCCATGTCACTGTGGGCTCTGGGGGACAACTGTGCCCCTGCAGGGCTGTGCTGTGTGACATATCCATGTCACTGTGGCCATGTCACTGTGGGCTCTGGGGACACTGTCCCTGCAGGGCTGTGTGTGTGTGTGACACATCCAGGTCACTGTGGCCATGTCACTGTGCTCTGGGGGACACTGTCCCTGCAGGGCTGTGTGTGTGACACATCCATGTCACTGTGGCCATGTCACTGTAGGCTCTGGGGGACACTGTCCCTGCAGGGCTGTGCTGTGTGTGTGACACATCCATGTCACTGTGGCCATGTCACTGTGGCCATGTCACTGTGGGCTTTGGGGGACACTGTCCCTGCAGGGCTGTGCTGTGTGTGTGACACATCCAGGTCACTGTGGCCATGTCACTGTGGCCATGTCACTGTGCTCAGGGGACACTGTCCCTGCAGGGCTGTGCTGTGTGTGTGACACATCCAGGTCACTGTGGCCATGTCACTGTGGGCTCTGGGGACACTGTCCCTGCAGGGCTGTGTGTGTGACACATCCATGGGGTCACTGTGGCCATGTCACTGTGCTCAGGGGACACTGTCCCTGCAGGGCTGTGTGTGTGACACATCCATGTCACTGTGGCCATGTCTCTGGGCTCTGGGGGACACTGTCCCTGCAGGGCTGTGCTGTGTGACACATCCATGTCACTGTGGCCATGTCACTGTGGGCTCTGGGGGACACTGTCCCTGCAGGGCTGTGCTGTGTGTGTGACACATCCATGTCACTGTGGCCATGTCACTGTGGGCTCTGGGGGACACTGTCCCTGCAGGGCTGTGCTCTGTGTGACACATCCAGGTCACTGTGGCCATGTCACTGTGCTCAGGGGACACTGTCCCTGCAGGGCTGTGCTGTGTGACACATCCAGGTCACTGTGGCCATGTCACTGTGGGCTCTGGGGACACTGTCCCTGCAGGGCTGTGCTGTGTGTGTGACACATCCAGGTCACTGTGGCCATGTCACTGTGGGCTCTGGGGTCACTGTCCCTGCAGGGCTGTGTGTGTGACACATCCAGGTCACTGTGGCCATGTCACTGTGGCCATGTCACTGTGGGCTCTGGGGGACACTGTGCCCCTGCTGGGTGTGACATGGGTGCTGCCCTGTGGCTCTGGGTGACACTGTGCCCCACAGGGCAGTGACATGGCACTGTCCCCATTCCAGGTGGCCCAGCAGGATGGCTGGGCACAGCCTGGTGCTGCCCATCGTGCTGTGGGTGACACTGTGCCCCCACAGGGCAGTGACATGGCACTGTCCCCATTCCAGGTGGCCCAGCAGGATGGCTGGGCACAGCCTGGTGCTGCCCATCGTGCTGTGGGGCCGCCGTGCCCCCACGCACTGCGTGTCCTCCCTGCTGCTCCTGGACCGGGTCATTGTCACCGGCTGCCACGACGGCCAGATCTGCCTCTGGGACCTCTCCCAGGACCTGGAGGTGAGTGCTGGTGGGGTCCTGCCTTCCCTGTCTGTCTGTCCTTCCCTCTGCCAACACTTCCCTGGGCACCACAGAGACTGCTCCGGGTTACAAAGTGGTATTTTGGCTCTTGGACTTTGTTGAACTTCCCTCCTGCTGTAAGTTGGTTTTTTAAGGAGTTCCCACTTGTTGGAGCTGCTCTAAACCAACTCCTTTGAGTTGTTGATATTGTGAAAAGGGATTCACCAGCCTCAGAGCCAAGAATTCCTTCCCAGTATCCCACCTAGCCCTGCCCTCTGGCAGTGGGAAGCCATTCCCTGTGTCCTGTCCCTCCAGCCCTTGTCCCCAGTCCATCCCCAGCTCTCCTGAAGCCCCTTCAGGCACTGGAAGATGCTCCAAGATCTCCTTGAATCCTTCTCTTCTCCAGGCTGGACAATCTCAGCATTCCCAGCCTGAAATTCCTTCACAATGTCCCACCTAAACCATTCCCTGTGTCCTGTCCCTCCATTCCTTGTCCCCAGTCCCTTTCCAGCTCTCCTGAAGCCCCTTCAGGCCCTGGAAGATGCTCCAAGATCTCCTTGCATCCTTCTCTTCTCCAGGCTGGACAATCTCAGCATTCCCAGCCAGGAATTCCTTCCCATTGTCCCACCTAAACCATTCCCTGTGTCCTGTCCCTCCATCCAGTCCCTCCCCAGCTCTTCTGAAGCCCCTTCAGGCACTGGAAGATGCTCCAAGATCTCCTTTCATCCTTCTCTTCTCCAGGCTGGACAATCCCATCATTCCCAGCCAGGAATTCCTTCCCTGTGTCCTGTCCCTCCATCCAGTCCCTCCCCAGCTCTCCTGAAGCCCCTTCAGGCACTGGAAGATGCTCCAAGATCTCCTTGAATCCTTCTCTTCTCCAGGCTGGACATTCCCAGCATTCCCAGCCAGGAATTCCTTCCTGTGTCCTGTCCCTCCATCCAGTCCCTCCCCAGCTCTCCTGAAGCCCCTTCAGGCCCTGGAAGGGCCTCTCAGGTCTCCCTGGAACCTTCTCTTCTCCAGGTGAACATTCCCAGCATTCCCAGCCAGGAATTCCTTCCCAGTGTCCCACCCAAACCATTCCCTGTGTCCTGTCCCTCCATCCCTTGTCCCCAGTCCCTCTCCAGCTCTCCTGAAGCCCCTTCAGGCACTGGAAGATGCTCCAAGATCTCCTTGAATCCTTCTCTTCTCCAGGCTGGACAATCCCAGCATTCCCAGCCAGGAATTCCTTCCCAATGTCCCACCTAAACCATTCCCTGCGTCCTGTCCCTCCATCCCTTGTCCCCAGTCCCTCTCCAGCTCTCCTGGAGCCCCTTTAGCCTCTGGAATTTGCTCCAAGGTTTCCCTGGAGCCTTCCCCTCTCCAGTTTGGACAATCCCAGCATTCCCAGCCAGGAATTCCATCCCAGTGTCCCACCTAAACCATTCCCTGTGTCCTGTCCCTCCATCCCCTGTCCCCAGTCCCTCTCCAGCTCTCCTGAAGCCCCTTCAGGCACTGGAAGATGCTCCAAGATCTCCTTGAATCCTTCTCTTCTCCAGGCTGGACATTCCCAGCATTCCTAGCCAGGAATTCCTCCCCAGTGTCCCACCTAAACCATTCCCTGTGTCCTGTCCCTCCATCCAATCCCTCCCCAGCCCTCCTGGAGCCCCTTCAGGCCCTGGAAGGGGCTCTCAGGTCTCCCTGGAGAATTCCCTTCTCCAGGTAAACATTCCCAGCGTTCCCAGCCAGGAATTCCTTCCCAATGTCCCACCTAAACCATTCCCTGTGTCCTGTCCCTCCATCCCTTGTCCCCAGTCCCTCTCCAGCTCTCCTGGAGCCCCTTTAGCCTCTGGAATTTGCTCCAAGGTTTCCCTGGAGCCTTCCCCTCTTCAGTTTGGACAATCCCAGCATTCCCAGCCAGGAATTCCTTCCCAATGTCCCACCTAAACCATTCCCTGTGTCCTGTCCCTCCATCCAATCCCTCCCCAGCTCTCCTGGAGCCCCTTCAGGCCCTGAAAGGGGCTCTCAGGTTTCCCTGGAACCTTCTCCAGGCTGGACAATCCCAGCATTCCCAGCCAGGAATTCCTTCCCAATGTCCCACCTAAACCATTCCCTGTGTCCTGTCCCTCCATCCCTTGTCCCCAGTCCCTCTCCAGCTCTCCTGAAGCCCCTTCAGGCTCTGGAATTTCCTCCAAGGTTTCCCTGGAGCCTTCCCCTCTCCAGGCTGGACAATCCCAGCATTCCCAGCCAGGAATTCCATCCCAGTGTCCCACCTAAACCATTCCCTGTGTCCTGTCCCTCCAGCCCTTGTCCCCAGTCCCTCTCCAGCTCTCCTGAAGCCCCTTCAGGCACTGGAAGATGCTCCAAGATCTCCTTGAATCCTTCTCTTCTCCAGGCTGGACAATCCCAGCATTCCTAGCCAGGAATTCCTTCCCAGTGTCCCACCTAAACCATTCCCTGTGTCCTGTCCCCCCATCCCTTGTCCCCAGTCCCTCCCCAGCTCTCCTGGAGCCCCTTTAGCCTCTGGAATTTGCTCCAAGGTTTCCCTGGAGCCTTCCCCTCTCCAGGCTGGACAATCCCAGCATTCCCAGCCAGGAATTCCTTCCCTGTGTCCTGTCCCTTCATCCAATCCCTCCCCAGCTCTCCTGGAGCCCCTTCAGGCTCTGGAAGGGGCTCTCAGGTCTCCCTGGAACCTTCTTCAGGCTGGACAATCCCAGCATTCCCAGCCAGGAATTCCTTCCCAATGTCCCACCTAAACCATTCCCTGTTTCCTGTCCCTCCATTCCTTGTCCCCAGTCCCTCTCCAGCTCTCCTGGAGCCCCTTTAGCCTCTGGAATTTGCTCCAAGGTTTCCCTGGAGCCTTCCCCTCTTCAGTTTGGACAATCCCAGCATTCCCAGCCAGGAATTCCTTCACAGTGTCCCACCTAAACCATTCCCTGTTTCCTGTCCCTCCATCCCTTGTCTCCAGTCCCTCCCCAGCTCTCCTGAAGCCCCTTCAGGCCCTGGAAGATGCTCCAAGATCTCCTTGCATCCTTCTCTTCTCCAGGCTGGACAATCCCAGCATTCCCAGCCAGGAATTCCTTCCCTGTGTCCTTTCCCTCCATCCAATCCCTCCCCAGCTCTCCTGGAGCCCCTTCAGGCTCTGGAAGGGCCTCTCAGTTCTCCCTGGAACCTTCTCTTCTCTAATGGACTGTGTGTATTGACAGACACATGATACATAAAATAGAAAGCTGGACTGTGTGAATTCTGGTTTTCAAATGGTGCCTGTGTTGTTTTAACTTCCCTTTCTCTTTCCCTGCTCCCAGATTAATCCCAGGGCTCTGCTGTTTGGCCACACAGCCTCAGTGACCTGTTTATCCAAGGCCTCAGTTTCCAGTGAAAAACAATTTATAGTCAGTGCCTCTGAGAGTGGGTGAGTTTCTCAGCAAATGATGGAAATCTGTCCCCAGATCACCTGGATTGCCACACTGTGGCCGTGTCTGACTTCCATCCTTGAGGAAAAATTCATCAGCAAATCCAATTTATTTGTTAAGTGGTTTTATAACTAATCAGAGCAGTTTGGGGGGGTGGAAGGGGGAAGAATTTCTTATCCAAATCAATCCCTGTGACAAAGGCAGGGATGTTGAGTTGGTTTCCTGTGTTCTTATTAATCACTGGCTCAAATGAAGTCCCTCCAAATATAAAGGTATTTTTAATTCCTTGAAAGCCTAGACTGTTTTCCCTGGATTTTTAATTTGCTTTTTGTGTGCAGGGAGATGTGTCTGTGGGATGTGAATGATGGGAGGTGCATCGAGTTCACCAAACTGGCCTGTGCACACACAGGGATTCAGGTCAGTGCTGGGCAGGGCTGGAGGTCCTGATCCCACTGGGAAGGATCCCAGGGCTGGAGGTTTTACAGGGAATGGTCCCAGGGCTGGAGGTTTTATAGGAAAGGGTCCCAGGGCTGGAGGTTTTACAGGGAAAGGTCCCAGGGCTGGAGGTTTTACAGGGAAAGGTCCCAGGGCTGGAGGTTTTACAGGGAAAGGTCCCAGGGCTGGAGGTTCTATAGGAAAGGGTCCCAGGGCTGGAGGTTCTGATCCCACTGGGAAGGATCCCAGGGCTGAAGGTTTTCCAGGGAAGGATCCCAGGGCTGGAGGTTTTACAGGGAAGGATCCCAGGGCTGGAGGTTCTATAGGGAATGGTCCCAGGGCTGAAGGTTTTCCAGGGAATGGTCCCAGGGCTGGAGGTTTTACAGGGAAGGGTCCCAGGGCTGAAGGTTTTCCACGGAAAGGTCCCAGGGCTGGAGGTTTTCCAGGGAAAGGTCCCAGGGCTGGAGGTTCTGATCCCACAGGGAAAGGTCCCAGGGCCGGAGGTTCTGATCCCACAGGGAAGGATCCCAGGGCTGGAGGTTCTATAGGGAATGGTCCCAGGGCTGGAGGTTTTATAGGAAAGGGTCCCAGGGCTGAAGGTTTTCCAGGGAAAGGGTCCCAGGGCTGGAGGTTCTGATGCCACAGGGAATGGTCCCAGGGCTGGAGGTTCTGATCCCACAGGGAAAGGTCCCAAGGCTGGAGGTTCTGATCCCACAGGGAAGGGTCCCAGGGCTGAAGGTTCTGATCCCACAGGGAAGGGTCCCAGGGCTGGAAGTTTTACAGGGAAAGGTCCCAGGGCTGGAGGTTTTGCAAGGAAAGGTCCCAGGGCTGGAGGTCCTGATCCCACTGGGAAGGATCCCAAGGCTGGAGGTTTTACAGGGAAGGGTCCCAGGGCTGAAGGTTTTCCAGGGAAAGGTCCCAGGGCTGGAAGTTTTATAGGGAAGGGTCCCAGGGCTGGAAGTTTTCCATGGAAAGGTCCCAGGGCTGGAAGTTCTATAGGGAAGGGTCCCAGGGCTGGAAGTTTTATAAGGAAAAGTCCCAGAGCTGGAGGTTTTACAGGAAAGGGTCCCAGGGCTGGAATTCTGTGGGCATCAGAGTGTAATTCCAAACTTTCAGCTGTGATTAAAGGTGGATTTGTGTAATTCCTGGGTGTTCTCAGTTCTACCAGTTCACAGTCGGCTCCCAGAGGGAAGGGAGGCTCCTGTGCCATGGGCATTATCCCGAAATTCTGGTCCTGGATGCAACCAGCCTGGAGGTCCTGTATTCCCTGATATCCAAGATCTCTCCTGACTGGATCAGCTCCATGACCATCATCAAATCCAACAGGACACAAGGTGATTATTGCAGGGACCTTCCAGAGCCCAGGATGCTCCAGCCTGGCCTGGGGCACTTCCAGGGATGGAACAGCCAAAGTTTTCCTGGGAAAACTGTGCCAGGTGGATGAGTTGACATGGTTTGAATGTCACCTGTGCCCGGGGCTGTTCTGCTCTGCTAATTGGTGGGTTTAATTATGAGCAGAGAGATGTGCCTGTGCTGGGGACTGGAATTCACCCTTGAATTGAGGGTGGCAGCAGCTGGAAACTGCACATTCCCAAATTCCCAGAGTGGGAATTGCAATTCCCAGCCATCAGAATTGCTGGAACAACCAGGAGTGACCTCTGGGATTGTTTCCTTTATTCCTGCTTTGTAACCAATGCACATTCCAGTTGGGATCCAAACACTCCAGAGTGTTTGGATAAAGTTCCCAAAATCCCAGAGTGGGAATTGCAATTCCCAAACCATCAGAATTGCTGGAACAACCAGGAGTGACCTCTGGGATTGTTTCCTTTATTCCTATTTTGTAACCCTCTTCACCAATTCACATTCCAGTTGGGATCCAAACACTCCAGAGTGTTTGGATAAAGTTCCCAAATTCCCAGAGTGGGAATTGCAATTCCCAAACCATCAGAATTGCTGGAACAACCAGGAGTGACCTCTGGGATTGTTTCCTTTCCTTTATTCCTTCTTTGTAACCAACAGACACTCCAGTTGGGATCCAAACACTCCAGAGTGTTTGGATAAAATTCCCAAAATCCCAGAGTGGGAATTGCAATTCCCAAACCATCAGAATTGCTGGAACAACCAGGAGTGCCCCCTGGTGTAAAGTGTTTCCTTTCCTTTATTCCTGCTTTGTAACCAACAGACATTCCAGTTGGGATCCAAACACTCCAGAGTGTTTGGATAAAATTCCCAAAATCCCAGAGTGGGAATTGCTATTCCAGAACTTCAGAATTGCTGGAACAACCAGGAGTGACCTCTGGGATTGTTTCCTTTATTCCTGCTTTGTAACCAATGCACATTCCAGTTGGGAGCTGACACTCCAGAGTGTTTGGATAAAATTCCCAAATTCCCAGAGTGGGAATTGCAATTCCCAAACCATCAGAATTGCTGGAACAACCAGGAGTGACCTCTGGGATTGTTTCCTTTATTCCTGCTTTGTAACCAATAGACACTCCAGTTGGGATCCAAACACTCCAGAGTGTTTGGATAAAATTCCCAAAATCCCAGAGTGGGAATTGCAATTCCCAACCCATCAGAATTGCTGGAACAACCAGGAGTGACCCCTGGTGTAAAGTGTTTCCTTTCCTTTATTCCTGCTTTGTAACCAATACACATTCCAGTTGGGAGCTGACACTCCAGAGTGTTTGGATAAAGTTGTAGATAAATTCCGTGTATTTTCCCAACAATATCTGTGTCCTGTCCTGGATTTTGTGCTTCCCAGAGGACACAGTCGTGGCTGTTTCCGTGACTGGAATCCTGAAGGTCTGGATAATCCCCTCGGAAGTGGTTGGGCTCCAGGTAAGCAGAGCCTGCTGGATTCCTCTTATTTCCTGCAGTGCTGAAGGATTTTATTCCTTTTTGTTCTTTTTCCTCCTTGCCAGTCAAAACTCAACCCCCAGAATTTTGCTTTAGTGCTCCAAGTTCCCAGCACAATTCCCAATCCTTCCCAGATAACTGGTTTCAGAATTAATAGCAGGATGGGCTCCAGGTTTTCCAAATCTGGTTTTTCTTTGTACCATTTCATGCTCTGGGTTGGTGTTTGCTGAGCAGACAATGCAGTTTTTAGGAATGTTCATTATTCAGGACTCCCTCCAGCTCTCTGTTATTGGGCATTTCCTGTGCACTAATGAATAAAACTCTTGAACAAGTGACTTGTGAAACGTTTCAGAGCCCTGGGAAATTAACTCCTCATAGGAACCTCTTGTAAAGGGTGTTTAACAATTAGAGAAAAATAAAATTATGTGTAGGAACCAAAGGGAGTGGGAGCTGCTTCATTCCAGCTTCCTACCTGGCTGCAAGGGTGGCTGAATCAGCACCACTAATCTGTCCTGCTGGGGAATTTGGGAGAATTAAGTGGCCAAAGAGGACACCACGTGCTCCTGCTGATCTCCTTAGGAGGAATAATGGGATAAAAGCTGCTCCAAGTGGTTGGGATTCCCTTGGGAATCAGCCACAGTCCCCGTTCTGTGCTGTGTGATGTGGTCCTAAGCTCAGTTTGAGCAGGTGATGCCAAAGGGGTTTTTGTTCTGATTTACACATTTTGGAGATTTTAGGAACACAGGAGTTGTAGATTTTAGAGGGTTAATATTTCTAACAGTTTAATGCCTTTCTATCACTACCCCTGTCCCAGAACAGGGAGCTCAAATCCCTTTAGTTAATTAATCTTGGTTAGACTCCTTTCCAAGGAAGAGCTGAAGGATATCAGAGACCCACAGAATGAAACATAAACACAGGTCAGAGTGACCCAAAAGCCAGAACTGGATGAACTCCAAGAGACCTTTGTGTGCCCGAGGAAGAGGAGCTGATGAAGACAGAGGGTCTTGATGATCCCAACAGGTCAGAGTGACCCAAAAGCCAGAACTGGATGAGCTCCAAGAGACCTTTGTGTGCCCGAGGAAGAAGAGCTGATGAAGACAGAGGGTCTTGACGATCCCAACAGGTCAGAGTGACCCAAAAGCCAGAACTGGATGAGCTGCAAGAGACCTTTGTGTGCCCGAGGAAGAAGAGCTGATGAAGACAGAGGGTCTTGACGATCCCAACAGGTCAGAGTGACCCAAAAGCCAGAACTGGATGAGCTCCAAGAGACCTTTGTGTGCCTGAGGAAGAAGAGCTGATGAAGACAGAGGGTCCTGACAACCCCAGACCCAATTCCACGGGGTTGGACCAGGGGTGGGACTGGGACTGGACTGAGAAATGTGTAAAGCAATGATTGGAGGGATCTTATTATAAAAGCCATGGAAACAAGAACTGGAACACATGGATGTCATCCTGTATTCCTGTGGACTGTAGGCCTGGGGTATTAAAGGACCTTTACTTTTATCTTACCCTGCACTAACGTGGCTCAGAGTCCTGGTTTTGGGGGGAAGGGTCATTCATGGCATCACAAGGAAGAGCTGAAGGATATCAGAGACCCACAGAATGAAACATAAACATAAACACAGGTCAGAGTGACCCAAAAGCCAGAACTGGATGAGCTCCAAGAGACCTTTGTGTGCCTGAGGAAGAAGAGCTGATGAAGACAGAGGGTCTTGATGACCCCAGACCCAATTCCAGGGGTTGGACCAGGGGTGGGACTGGGACTGGACTGAGAAATGTGTAAAGCAACGATTGGAGGGATCTGATTATAAAAGCCATGGAACAAGAACTGGGACACCTGGATGTCATCCTGTATTCCTGTGGGCTGCAGGCCTGGGGTATTAAAGGACCTTTACTTTTATCTTACCCTGCACTAACGTGGCTCAGAGTCCTGGTTTTGGGGGGAAGGGTCATTCAGGGCATCACAAGGAAGAGCTGAAGGACATCAGAGACCCACAGAATGAAACATAAACAAAGGTCAGAGTGACCCAAAAGCCAGAACTGGATGAACTCCAAGAGACCTTTGTGTGCCTGAGGAAGAAGAGCTGATGAAGACAGAGGGTCTTGATGATCCCAACAGGTCAGAGTGACCCAAAAGCCAGAACTGGATGAGCTCCAAGAGACCTTTGTGTGCCTGAGGAAGAAGAGCTGGTGAAGACAGAGGGTCTTGATGACCCCAGACCCAATTCCAGGGGTTGGACCAGGGGTGGGACTGGGGCTGGACTGAGAAATGTGTAAAGCAATGATTGCAGGGATCTTATTATAAAAGCCATGGAAACAAGGACTGGGACACATGCATGTCATCCTGTATTCCTGTGGACTGTAGGCCTGGGATATTAAAGGACCTTTACTTTTTATCTTACCCTGCACTAACGTGCTCAGAGTCCTGGTTTTGGGGGGAAGGGTCATTCAGGGCATCACAAGGAAGAGCTGAAGGACATCAGAGACCCACAGAATGAAACATAAACAAAGGTCAGAGTGACCCAAAAGCCAGAACTGGATGAACTCCCAGAGACCTTTGTGTGCCCGAGGAAGAAGAGCTGGTGAAGACAGAGGGTCTTGACGATCCCAACAGGTCAGAGTGACCCAAAAGCCAGAACTGGATGAACTCCAAGAGACCTTTGTGTGCCTGAGGAAGAAGAGCTGATGAAGACAGAGGGTCCTGACGACCCCAGACCCAATTCCACGGGGTTGGACCAGGGGTGGGACTGGGGCTGGACTGAGAAATGTGTAAAGCAACGATTGGAGGGATCTTATTATAAAAGCCATGGAAACAAGAACTGGGACATGGATGTCATCCTGTATTCCTGTGGACTGTAGGCCCTGGGATATTAAAGGACCTTTACTTTTATCTTACCCTGCACTAATGTGGCTCAGAGTCCTCGTTTTGGGGGGAAGGGTCATTCAGGGCATCACAAGGAAGAGCTGAAGGATATCAGAGACCCACAGAATGAAAACATAAACATAAACACAGGTCAGAGTGACCCAAAAGCCAGAACTGGATGAGCTCCAAGAGACCTTTGTGTGCCCGAGGAAGAAGAGCTGATGAAGACAGAGGGTCCTGACGACCCCAGACCCAATTCCAGGGGGTTGGTCCAGGGGTGGGACTGGGGCTGGACTGAGAGATGTGTAAAGCAATGATTGGAGGGATCTTATTATAAAAGCCATGGAACAAGAACTGGGACATGGATGTCATCCTGTATTCCTGTGGACTGTAGGCCTGGGATATTAAAGGACCTTTACTTTTTATCTTACCCTGCACTAACGTGCTCAGAGTCCTGTTTTGGGGGGGAAAGGGTCATTCACAGGAAAAGAACTAATTGAATGTTGGTTTGGGGTTTTCTAGGATACCACCCCAGTGTTTGAGGAGGAATCCAAGCCCATCTACTGCCAGAACTGTCAGAGCATTTCCTTCTGTGCCTTCACCCAGCGCTCGCTGCTGGTCGTCTGCTCCAAGTACTGGAGGGTAAGGCAGCCCCCCCTGGGCCTCCCCACCCTGAACTCCCTGCAGTAAATCACACTGAAACATGCAGAGCAAGAGGCTCTGAGTCCTCTCCCTGTGTCTCTGTCATCTCTTCAATATCTACATCTTGAACTTAAATCCCTCCCCACGGGATTGCCATTCCATGATCTGTAAGGTCCCTTCCAACCCAAAGCATTCCATGATTCTGGGATGTGAATCCCCAAATGAGCTGCTTGTCTGGTTAATGACCCTTAATCTGCCACCACTTTTGTGTCTCTTCCCAGGTTTTTGATGCTGGGGATTATTCCCTCCTATGTTCAGTCCCCAGTGAAAATGATCAGACCTGGACAGGTGGGGACTTTGTGGCAGCTGATAAAGTGATTGTGTGGACAGAAGATGGACAAAGTTTTATCTATAAACTGCCAGCCAGGTAGTCAAAAATTAAATAATTCCATTTATTTCATCTGAGATAAAAACATTGAAGAGCTATTGAAATACTGACCCAGTAAGGAAAGAGCAAACTGAAAATGTGCACATAAATATGCACATAAATATGAAACTATTACATTAATTGAAAATTGGGCATCAGAGAGGTTAAAAAGGTGGAGAATGATGAGTAAAACCAAACCTTTTCTTCTGGCATCTTCATGGTGTCCAAAAACCCCTTTGATCTGGCTGAAGATCCAGTTTTATCTTGAATATTCTCATGTAAACCAGGGGGGAACTCCTTCCTTACCTTCTCATGGTCAGAGAGTGAGGATGGGAGCACCATCCCTCTGTAATATAGTGATTGCTCTCTAAATCCAAGGAATTGCACTCCTTTCTCCCTGATTTCCCCCCAGCTGCCTCCCAGCCAGTGATTCCTTCCGCAGAGACGTGGGCAAAGCAGTGGAGAACTTGATTCCCCCTTTATTGTACAGCGTGTTGGACAGAGCAGACAAACAGGTAAATCTGTTCCTTTGGACTTTCCTTCCTGGACTGCATTCATTTCTGTCCTGCACTATGAACAGTTCTGGAGGTGAGCTCATGGTTTGCACGGTCTGAAGTTGATTGTTGTTGTTTTAACAGCTCCTGATATGCCCTCCAGTCACTCGGTTCTTCTGTGGGCAGGGAGAGTTTCCCTACAAGCTGCTGATCCAAGGAGACTCCTCAGGGAGACTGTGCATTTGGAGTGTGCCTGACACTCTGGAACAACAGGGGACTGCAAGAGGTACCCAATTCAGAGCCTTGGGGTGTTTTAGGTCTGGTTTTGCTGGATAAAGCCCTGCTGGTTCTCCCAGAGGTGCCTGAAGTTGGGTTTTAATTGTTACCTTCCTGTAAGGGCTGTAGTTACTTTATTTTATCATACATGACCAGAATCACAATTAAATTATTCATGTAAGAGTTACACTGACTGCATTTCTTCATATATAACAAAACATCTTAGTCAGCTTTATTGTTACAGCCAGTAAATGAATTTCCACTACAGAACCATGGGATGGTTTGTGTTGGAAGGGACCTTACAGCTCACCCAGTTCTGTATCAAGAACAGCATGGCCAGCAGGCCCAGGGCAGGGACCCTTCCCCTGTCCCCAGCCCTGGGGAGGCCACACCTTGAGTGTTGTGTTCAGTTCTGGGCCCCTCAGGTCAGGCAAGAGATTGAGGGGCTGGAGCGGGGCCAGAGAAGAGCAACGAGGCTGGAGAAGGGACTGGATGTGGCTCTGAGTGTCCTCTGAAACACCTCCAGGGACAGAGAATCCACCATGTCTTGATCCAACCCTGCTCTGATCAGGGACAGAGAATCCAACATGTCTTGATCCAACCCTGCTCTGATCAGGGACAGAGAATCCAACATGTCTTGATCCAACCCTGCTCTGATCAGGGACAGAGAATCCAACATGTCTTGATCCAACCCCACTGTGATCACCACTCCGTGCCCTGGTCTGGTGATCACAGTAGGGTTGGATCAAGGGTTGATGATCTCCGAGGTCTCTTCCAACCCAAGTGAGAGGAGAAGAGCAACGAGGCTGGAGAAGGGACTGGAGCACAAGTGCTGTGGGGAGAGGCTGAGGGAGTTGGGGGGTGTTCAGCCTGGAGAAGAGGAGGCTCAGAGGTGACCTCAGCACTGTCTCGAACTGCCTGAAGGGAAGTTCTGGCCAGGTGGGGCTTGGTCTCTTCTCCCAGGCAACCACCAGTAGGATTAAAGGGCACAGCTTGAGCTCTGCCAGGGGAGGGTTAGATTGGATATCAGGAGGAAATTCTTTGCAGAGAGAGTGCTCAGGGATTGGAATGGGCTGCCCAGAGAGGGGGTGGATTCTCCAACCCTGGAGTTGTTTAAGCTGAGACTGGATGTGGCACTGAGTGCCCTGGGCTGGTGAGCACAGTGGGGTTGGATCAAGTGGATTCTCCATCCCTGGAGATGTTTAAGACGAGACTGGACATGGCACTGAGTGCCATGGGATCAAGTGGTGGTGGACTCACCATCCCTGGAGGTCTTTCAGATCACAGAATTATAGAATCATAGAATGGATTGGGGTGGAAAAGACCTCTGAGATTATCAAGTCCAACCCTTGGTCCAACTCCAGTCCCTTTACCAGATCATGGCACTCAGTGCCACGGCCAAGCTCAGCTGAAAAACCTCCAGGGATGGGGAATCCACCCCCTCTCTGGGCAGCCCATTCCAATCCCTGAGCACTCTCTCTGCAAAGAATTTTTTTCTGATCTCCAACTTCCATTTCCCCTGGCAGAGCTTGAGCCCATCGTGCCCCCTTGTCCTATTGCTGAGTGCCTGGGAGAAGAGACCAAGCCCCACCTGGCCAGAACTTCCCTTCAGGCAGTTCCAGACAGTGCTGAGGTCACCTCTGAGCCTCCTCTTCTCCAGGCTGAACACCCCCAGCTCCCTCAGCTGTGGGGTTGGATCAAGGGTTGGACTCGATGCTCTCAGAGGTCTCTTCCAACCCAGTTCATTCCATGATTCCATGATTCGACCTCCCACTGCACCAAGCACCTCAACTCCTTCTCCCACCTCACCCATCCTTCTTTCTCCCCTCCTTTTCCCCAGGCCTTCCAGCCACCACATCCGTGTCCCTGCAGGAGGCGTTTGACCAGCTGAGCCCTCGCCCCGCGGGCATCATCGACCAGCTGAGCATGGCCCCGGGCGCGCCGGAGCCGCTGCGGGTGACGGCCAGCGTGTACATCCCGGCGCACGGGCGGCTGGTCTGCGGGCGCGAGGACGGCAGCGTGGTCATCGTGCCCGCCACGCAGACGGCCATCGTGCAGCTGCTGCAGGGAGAGCACATGCTGCGCAGAGGTACGGCTGCCACGGGGCACTGGGACAGTTTGGGGGCACCAGGTGGCCAAGAAGGCCAAGGGGATCCTGGCCTGGATCCAAACTAGCGTGGCCAGCAGGCCCAGGGCAGGGACCCTTCCCCTGGACTCTGCCTTGGGGAGGCCACACCTTGAGTGTTGTGTTCAGTTCTGGGCCCCTCAGGTCAGGCAAGAGATTGAGGGGCTGGAGCGGGGCCAGAGAAGAGCAACGAGGCTGGAGAAGGGACTGGAGGTGGCACTGAGTGTCCTCTGAAACACCTCCAGGGACAGAGAATCCACCAGGTCTTGATCCAACCCCACTGTGATCAGGGACAGAGAATCCAACATGTCTTGATCCAACCCTGCTCTGATCAGGGGCAGAGAATCCAACATGTCTTGATCCAACCCTGCTCTGATCAGGGACAGAGAATCCAACATGTCTTGATCCAACCCTGCTCTGATCAGGGGCAGAGAATCCAACATGTCTTGATCCAACCCTGCTCTGATCAGGGACAGAGAATCCAACATGTCTTGATCCAACCCTGCTCTGATCAGGGACAGAGAATCCAACATGTCTTGATCCAACCCTGCTCTGATCAGGGACAGAGAATCCAACATGTCTTGATCCAACCCTGCTCTGATCAGGGACAGAGAATCCAACATGTCTTGATCCAACCCTGCTCTGATCAGGGACAGAGAATCCAACATGTCTTGATCCAACCCCACTGTGATCAGGGACAGAGAATCCAACATGTCCAACAGAGTGCCCTGGGCTGGTGATCACAGTGGGGTTGGATCAAGTCGTGGTTGGATCAAGTCATGGTGATGTCAGTGGGGTTGGATCAAGGGTTGATGATCTCAGAGGTCTCTTCCAACCCAAGTGAGAAGAGCAACGAGGCTGGAGAAGGGACTGGAGCACAAGTGCTGTGGGGAGAGGCTGAGGGAGCTGGGGGTGTTCAGCCTGGAGAAGAGGAGGCTCAGAGGTGACCTCAGCATTGTCTGGAACTGCCTGAAGGGAAGTTCTGGCCAGGTGGGGCTTGGTCTCTTCTCTTAAACAAGAGGGCACAGCTTGAGCTCTGCCAGGGGAGGGTTGGGTTGGATATCAGGGAGAAATTCTTTGCAGAGAGAGTGCTCAGGGATTGGAATGGGCTGCCCAGAGAGGGACTGGATTCCCCATCCCTGGAGGTGTTTAAGCTGAGCTTGGCCGTGGCACTGAGTGCCATGATCTGGTAAAGGGACTGGAGTTGGACCAAGGGTTGGACTTGATGACCTCGTAGGTCTTTTCCACCCCAATCCATTCTATGATTCTGTGATAATTTACAGAATTTTATACCAAAATATTTTTTCTCAATGTCACAAATATTACTATAACAAATAGGGTGAATTTCCTAAGACTGACCTACAGTGGGTCTGTGTTTCTTCTAACCAAGATCAGCACCTTGGCTTGTGACCTGTTGCAGTGAAAAGTGTTTCTCTGCCTGTCTGTGTTCCCCACTCCAGGTTGGCCACCCCACCGGACGCTGCGGGGCCATCGCAACAAGGTGACATGTCTGCTGTACCCCCACCAGGTGTCCCCCCGCTACGACCAGCGCTACCTCATCTCGGGGGGCGTGGACTTCTCCGTCATCGTCTGGGACATCTTCTCGGGGGAGATGAAGCACATCTTCTGTGTGCATGGGGGGGAGATCACCCAGCTGCTGGTGCCACCAGAGAACTGCAGTGTGAGTGGGGGGGTCTCTGCAGCCCCCACAGGGAGTGGGATTGTGGGGTGGGATCAGCTCAGTGGGTTCAAACTTGGGTGTAACAACGCCAAGGTCAGGGGTTCGATCCCCTGTATGGGCCATGGACTGAAGAGTTGGGATTCTGATCCTTGGGGGTCCTTCCAGCTCAGCATAGTCTGGGATTCTGTGATTATTATCACCTTGTTATATATTACTCTATTATTTATGTATTTTTATATATATATATCTGTTTATATTTATATCACAGAATCCCAGACCATTCTGAGCTGGAAGGACCCCCAAGGATCAGAACCCAACTCTTCAGTCAATGGCCCACACAGGGAATCGAACCCCTGACCTTGGTGTTGTTACAGCCAAGTTTGAACCCACTGAGCTCATCTCAGGGTCATAACATTATGTATTATTATGTACTTTTACTATATTATTTATATTATATATGTTTTGTATAATTATATGTATTATGCATTACTATGTATTGTATTATTGCTGAGATCAGCTCAGTGGGTTCAGACTTGGCTGTAACAACACCAAGGTCAGGGGTTCAATCCCCTGTGTGGGCCACTGACTGAAGGGTTGGACTGGATGATCCTTGGGGGTCCTTCCAGCTCAGAATAGTCTGGGATTTTGGGAATTCTGATTCTGTGGGATGTCAGCCTGGAGCACTGGGCCAGCTCTTGCAAGAGCTTGCCTGAAAAGCTCTTCCAAAGAAGAGCTGAATTATGTTATTATTATGTTGTTATCATTATAATCCTTACTATAGCAATACTAATTATAACATGATATAATATATAACATTATGTATTATTATGTGCTTTTACTATATTATTTATATTATATATGTTTTATATAATTACATGTATTATTCATTACTATGTATTGTATTATTGCTGAGATCAGCTCAGTGGGTTCAAACTTGGGTGCAACAACACCGAAGTCTGAGATATAAATATAGATATAAATATAGATATAAATATAGATATATAAAATATATAAATAATATAGTAATATATAAATAATATAGTAATATTTAACAAGATGATAATAATGACAGAATCCCAGACTGTTCTGAGTTGGAAGGACCCCCAAGGATCAGAATCCAACTCTCAAGTCAATGGCCCACACAGGGGATTGAACCCATGACCTTGGTGTTATTACAAGCAAGTTTTAACCAACTGAGCTGATCTCAGGGTCATAACATTATGTATTATTATAGACTTCTATTATATTATTTATATTATATATATTTTTATATAATTATATGTATTATTCATTACTATGTATTGTATTATTGCTGAGATGAGCTCAGTTGGTTAAAACTTGGTTGTAACAATGCCAAGGTCTGTGATATAAATATAGATATGAACATAGATAGATATAAATATAGAAATAATATAGTAATATATAACAAGATTATAATAATCACAGACCATTCTGAGTTGGAAGGACCCCCAAGGATCAGAACCCAACTCTTCAGTCAATGGCCCACACAGGGGATTGAACCCCTGACCTTGGTGTTATTACAGCCAAGTTTGAACCAACTGATCTCATCTCAGGGTTATAACATTATGTATTATTATGTACTTTTACTATATTATTTATATTATATATGTGTTGTATAATTATATGTATTATGCATTACTATGTATTGTATTATTGCTGAGATCAGCTCAGTGGGTTCAAACTTGGGTGTAACAATGCCAAGGTCTGTGATATAAATATAGATATGAACATAGATAGATATAAATATATAAATAATATAGTAATATATAACAAGATTATAATATTCACAGACCATTCTGAGTTGGAAGGACCCCCAAGGATCAGAACCCAACTCTTCAGTCAGTGGCCCACAGAGGGGATTGAACCCCTGACCTTGGTGTTGTTACAGCCAAGTTTGAACCATCTGAGCTCATCTCAGCAATAATACAATACATAGTAATGTATAATACATATAATTATATAAAAATATATAATATGAATAATATAATAAAAGCATATAATAATACATAATGTTATGACCCTGAGATCAGCTCAGGTGGTTAAAACTTGGTTGTAACAATGCCAAGGTCTGTGATATAATTATAGATATAAACATAGATATATAAAAATATATAAATAATAGAGTAATATATAACAAGGTGATAATAATCACAGAATCCCAGACTGTTCTGAGTTGGAAGGACCCCCAAGGATCAGAACCCAACTCTTCAGTCCATGGCCCACACAGGGGATTGAACCCCTGACCTTGGTGTTGTTACAGCCAAGTTTGAACCATCTGAGCTGATCTCAGCAATAATACAATACATAGTAATGTATAATACATGTAATTATACAAACATATATAATATAAAAAACATACCAGTAAGGAATATCATCCCAAAGATTATCAATGGCACAGTAGCATTTCTGATGTGAGCAGGTGCATTGCTGTGACTTGCTCCTTTATGTGTTAGGAAGATGTCAAGCTTGAGGTGCCTGGTTTTCTTGCTAGAACAGGTTCTTGTTCCAGTGAGGAAAAGCTTTTCAATGCCAACCCCCTGCACTGTGATGAAGGTTTGTCTCTGTGTTTGCTCCCCCAGGCCAGGGTGCAGCACTGCGTGTGCTCCGTGGCCAGTGACCACTCCGTGGGGCTGCTGAGCCTGAGGGAGAAGAAGTGCATCATGTTGGCCTCCCGCCACCTCTTCCCCATCCAGGTGATCAAGTGGAGGCCCTCAGATGACTACCTGGTGGTGGGTTGCTCCGATGGCTCCGTGTACGTCTGGCAGATGGACACTGGTGAGCACAGGGATGGGCTGCAGGCATGGGAACATCATCCTGGATCAAAACTAGCATGGCCAGCAGGCCCAGGGCAGGGACCCTTCCCCTGGACTCTGCCTTGGGGAGGCCACACCTTGAGTGTTGTGTTCAGTTCTGGGGCCCTCAGTTGAGGAAAGAAATTGAGGGGCTGGAGCAGGGCCAGAGAAGAGCAGCGAGGCTGGAGAAGGGACTGGATGTGGCTCTGAGTGTCCTCTGAAACACCTCCAGGGATGCAGAATCCACCATGTCTTGATCCAACCCTGCTCTGATCAGGGACAGAGAATCCAACATGTCTTGATCCAACCCCACTGTGATCACCAGCCCAGGGCATGGAGTGATCACAGTAGGGTTGGATCAAGGGTTGATGATCTCCGAGGTCTCTTCCAACCCAAGTGAGAAGAGAAGAGCAACGAGGCTGGAGAAGGGACTGGAGCACAAGTGCTGTGGGGAGAGGCTGAGGGAGCTGGGGGTGTTCAGCCTGGAGAAGAGGAGGCTCAGAGGTGACCTCAGCACTGTCTGGAACTGCCTGAAGGGAAGTTCTGGCCAGGTGGGGTTTGGTCTCTTCTCCCAGGCAACCAGCAGGAGAACAAGAGGGCACAGCTTGAGCTCTGCCAGGGGAGGTTTAGGTTGGATATCAGGAAGAAATTCTTTGCAGAGAGAGTGCTCTGAAATTGGAATGACCTGCCCAGAGAGGGGGTGGATTCTCCAACCCTGGAGTTGTTTAAGCTGAGACTGGATGTGGCACTGAGTGCCCTGGGCTGGTAATCACAGTGGGGTTGGATTAAGAGTTGGACTTGATGATCTCAGAGTCTCTTTCAACCCAACTGATTCTATGATTAGAAATTTCACAAAACCAGATGTTTTGTATTTTTTTTGTCTCTTTTCCCTTTCCCTCCCACCTCTGCAGGGGCCCTGGATTGGTGTGTGATGGGAGATCCTGACCATGTGTGACAAGGCAGTGCCAGTGACCCCCCAACTCCTCCCTCCTTTTTCTGAACCTTTTCCCTTTCCCTCCTACCTCTGCAGGGGCCCTGGACCGGTGTGTGATGGGAGATCCTGACCATGTGTGACGAGGCAGTGCCGGTGACCCCCCAACACCTCCCTCCTTTCTCTGAACCTTTAACAGCCCCTTTTCTCTTTCTCTCCCACCTCTGCAGGAGCCCTGGACCGGTGTGTGATGGACATCACAGCAGTGGAGATCCTGACGGCGTGTGACGAGATGGTGCTGGTGACCCCCCAACACCTCCCTCCTTTCTCTGAACCTTTTCCCTTTCCCTCCCACCTCTGCAGGGGCCCTGGACCGGTGTGTGATGGGAGATCCTGACCATGTGTGATGAGGCAGTGCTGGTGACCCCCCAACCCCTCCTTCCTTTCTTTGAACCTTTTCCCTTTCCCTCCCACCTCTGCAGGGGCCCTGGACCAGTGTGTGATGGGAGATCCTGACCATGTGTGATGAGGCTGTGCTGGTGACCCCCCAACACCTCCCTCCTTTCTCTGAACCTTTTCCCTTTCCCTCCCACCTCTGCAGGGGCCCTGGACCGGTGTGTGATGGGAGATCCTGACGGCGTGTGACGAGATGGTGCTGGTGACCCCCCAACCCCTCCTTCCTTTCTCTGAACCTTTTCCCTTTCCCTCCCACCTCTGCAGGGGCCCTGGACCGGTGTGTGATGGGAGATCCTGACGGCGTGTGACGAGATGGTGCTGGTGACCCCCCAACACCTCCTTCCTTTCTCTGAACCTTTTCCCTTTCCCTCCCACCTCTGCAGGGGCCCTGGACCGGTGTGTGATGGGCATCACAGCAGTGGAGATCCTGACGGCGTGTGACGAGGCGGTGCCGGCGGCGGTGGACACGCTCAGCCACCCCGCTGTCAACCTGAAGCAGGCCATGACCCGCCGCAGCCTGGCTGCCCTCAAGAACGTGGCCCACCAGAAGCTGCAGACCTTGGCCACCAACCTGCTGGCCTCGGAGGCCTCGGATAAGGTCAGTGGGCACTTCACTGCAGCCCCTCTTTCCATAAGGGAATAAAACATGGGAGGTCTCCGTTGCTGGAACTGAAAGGTTCTCAGCCAAAGCTCTCTGGAAATTCAGTGAAGACAGAAATGGGGTTGTTCCCCAGTTTGTGTTGCTGTCCATGACTCCACCTCAGTGTGTGTCCTACTCTTGGTATTATTCAGATCTGGAATCATGGAGTCCTTTAGGTTGGAAAAGCCTTCCAGGCCCCTGTGAGTGCAGTTGTTCCCACATGTCCCCAAGTGCCACATCCACACAGCTTTTAAGGCAACTCCACCTCTGCCCTGGACAGCTTTGCCACTGCTGGACAGCCCTTTCCACAAAGAAACATTCCCAGTATCCAGCCTAAACCTCCCCTGGCAGAGCTGGTGGCCAGCAGAGTGCAGCAGTGCTCCACTCCCAGCTTCTCCCAGTTACCCCTTTCCTTTGCCTTCTGCTCTTCTCTCCTCTTGGGAGGGAAATGTCCCTTGTGGGGACACCCAGGGAAGGCTTTGGGGGTGAAAGCATTGGGAGTGGAGACACTGGGAGTGGAGACACTGGGAATGGAGACACTGGGAATGGAGACACTGGGAGTGGAGACACTGGGAGTGGAGACACTGGGAGTGGAGACACTGGGAGTGGAGGCACTGGGAGTGAAAGCATTGGGAGTGGAGACACTGGGAGTGAAAGCATTGGGAGTGGAGACACTGGGAGTGGAGACACTGGGAGTGGAGGCTCTGGGAGTGGAGGCTCTGGGAGTGGAGGCACTGGGAGTGGAGGCACTGGGAATGGAGGCACTGGGAGTGGAGGCACTGGGAGTGGAGGCACTGGGAGTGGAGACACTGGGAGTGGAGGCACTGGGAGTGGAGACCCTGGGAGTGGAGGCACTGGGAGTGGAGGCACTGGGAGTGGAGACACTGGGAGTGGAGGCACTGGGAGTGGAGGCACTGGGAATGGAGACACTGGGAGTGGAGACACTGGGAGTGGAGACCCTGGGAGTGGAGGCACTGGGAGTGGAGGCACTGGGGGTGGAGACACTGGGGGTGGAGACACTGGGGGTGGAGACACTGGGAGTGGAGGCACTGGGAGTGGAGGCACTGGGAGTGGAGACACTGGGAGTGGAGGCACTGGGAGTGGAGACACTGGGAGTGGAGACACTGGGGGTGGAGACACTGGGAGTGGAGGCACTGGGAGTGGAGACACTGGGAATGAAGGCATTAGGGACAGTAATAAAGCTTTTCAAAACTTACATTAATGTTCTGCTTTCTCCTTTTCTGACTTTTTCCAGTTTTATCCCATAGCACCTTAATTCCCTTCCTCCCTTTTTTTCCCCCTTGGGAGGAAGGGGAGGAGGAAGAAGCTGGACTTAAGTAGTGGAATGACCAACAAGTGGTGCAGTAATTGGATGTCTGGATGAATTTGAGTAGTTTATTTTCCAGCAGCATAAGCTGGTTCTGTAGATCAGTATCCAAATCTGAAACATTTAATGTGTTTTAAGCTTAATAACAAAATATTGTGTTTTTGTTGTTCCCTGGATTATAACTATGATTTTATAGAATTCAGGAGAAAGAAATGTGAACTTTGTGTCTTACCTGGAGAGCTTCATTTATCCATAAATGCTGCAAGTTAAATTTCTGCATTCAGAGGGTGTGACTTTCAAACTTGGATCACCCACAGCTCCCTTGACAGAAATTTCCCTTTGTTCTCCTGTTTCCCAGGGGAATTTACCGAAATACTCCCATAACTCCCTGATGGTTCAGGCTATCAAGACCAACCTGACCGACCCCGACATCCACGTGCTGTTCTTCGACGTGGAGGCGCTGATCATCCAGCTGCTGACGGAGGAGGCCTCGCGCCCCAACACGGCCCTGGTGTCCCCAGAGAACCTGCAGAAAGCCCCCGGGGGCTCTGACAAGGGCGGCTCCTTCCTCACGGGCAAGCGGGCGGCCGTCCTCTTCCAGCAGGTCAAGGAGACCATCAAGGAGAACATCAAAGAGCATCTGCTGGACGACGAGGATGAGGATGAAGACGCCGCCAGGCAGAGGAGGGAAGACGGCGACCCGGAGTATCGCTCCAGCAAATCCAAACCTCTGACTTTGCTGGAGTACAACCTCACCATGGACACAGCCAAGCTGTTCATGTCCTGCCTCCATGCCTGGGGCCTCAATTCCGTGCTGGATGAGCTGTGCCTGGATCGCCTCGGGATGCTGAAGCCGCACTGCTCCGTGTCCTTCGGCCTCCTGTCCAGAGGAGGACACATGTCCCTGATGCTCCCTGGCTACAACCAGCCCGTGGGCAAAGCAGCCCAGGACAGTGGAGAGCCAGGCAGGAAGGTGTCCATCACAGAGGGGCTGGGCAGGGGCACCTACGGCGTGTCCCGTGCCGTCACCACCCAGCACCTGCTCTCCATCATCTCCTTGGCCAACACGCTGATGAGCATGACCAACGCCACCTTCATCGGGGACCACATGAAGAAAGGCCCCACCAGGTACAGCAGAGGGCACTGGCAGAGCTGGGCACTGGCAGCAGGGGCTGTTGGAGTCCAGCACTGTATTTTGTGTCTCTGTGCCGGGGGGTTTGGCGTGTTCGGTGGCTCCGACACGCTCCGGGGATGGAACTGGTGTGTTTGTCTCCTGATGGATGTTCTGTCTTTGTCTCTCCCTGGGTATTCCATGTTTAGGCCCCCCAGGCCTGGCACGCCCGAGATGGCCAGAGTGAAGCCACCCCCTCCCATCTCCAGCCATGCAGCACAAGGACAGATCAAACAAGGTAAAAATCCCTTCCTTTGGATCCGTCGGATCTGCCGTTCCAGCTCTTGACACCCCATTTACCACCATGTTCTTTTAAGTTGAATTTAAAATATTCCTGGGTTATAAATGGCAGGAAAAAGTAGAGCAATATTGTGTTAGCAAAAAGTAGTAACATTGTAATATCAATCTAGATAAAATTATTGGTTAAGACCTTTCTAAGAATCAGTGCAAGGTGCTGATTCTGCTGCAAAGTCGTGCCCTGACAGGGAATTTTTGCCTTTTTTAAGTGCTCTGGTGTTGAGGTAATATAAGAGGTTTAAAGCCTGTCATTAAGGGCTCTCCAGACTCATCCAGAAGTGTTCCTGTAGGAATGATCCCAGCTCTGTGCTGCTCACTCCTGGGCTGGCTGGATCTTGGCTGTAACAATGCCAAGGTCGTGGGTTCGATCCCCTGTGTGGGTTATTGAGTGAAGAGTTGGACTTGATGGTCCTTGGGGGTCCCTTCCACCTCAGAACAGTCTGTGAGTCTCTCACTTGTCTGTCTGTGAAACTGCTCACGTTGTAAGAGCAGCAACAGCTCCAACAAAACCAGGCAAACAACTCCAGAGGGAGCCTTTAATTCCAGGCTGGGCTGGGTTTGTGCTTTTATAAGTTACATTTCTCCTAAAAAAACCTCCTGCAAGCAGGGCTGGATGGGATTCACTCCAGCCACCCTGTCCGTGTGTTCCTGGGGTGGAAAGCCTGGAAAAAGGAGGTGGGATCCAGATGGGATTCACTCCAGCCACCCTGTCCATGTGTTCCTGGGGTGGAAAGCCTGGAAAAAGGAGGTGGGATCCAGATGGGATTCACTCCAGCCACCCTGTCCGTGTGCTGCTGTTAGGATGGAAAGCCTGGAAAAAGGAGGTGGGATCCAGATGGGATTCACTCCAGCCACCCTGGATTGGAATAAAAGGCAGGGATTGGAATGGAATAAAAGGCAGGGATTGGGATGGAATAAAGGCAGGGATTGGGATAAAGGCAGGGATTGGGATGGGATAAAGGCAGGGATTGGGATGGGATAAAGGCAGGGATTGGGATGGGATAAAGGCAGGGATTGGGATGGGATAAAGGCAGGGATTGGGATGGGATAAAGGCAGGGATTGGATTGGAATAAAAGGCAGGGATTGGATTGGAATAAAGGCAGGGATTGGAATGGAATAAAAGGCAGGGATTGGAATGGAATAAAGGCAGGGATTGGAATGGAATAAAGGCAGGGATTGGATTGGAATAAAGGCAGGGATTGGATTGGAATAAAGGCAGGGATTGGGATGGAATAAAGGCAGGGATTGGAATGGAATAAAGGCAGGGATTGGAATGGAATAAAGGCAGGGATTGGAATGGAATAAAGGCAGGGATTGGAATGGAATAAAGGCAGGGATTGGAATAAAGGCAGGGATTGGAATGGAATAAAGGCAGGGATTGGAATGGAATAAAGGCAGGGATTGGAATGGAATAAAGACAGGGATTGGATTGGATTGGAACAAAAGGCAGGGATTGGATTGGAATAAAGGCAGGGATTGGAATGGAATAAAGGCAGGGATTGGAATGGAATAAAGGCAGGGATTGGAATGGAATAAAGGCAGGGATTGGAATGGAATAAAGACAGGGATTGGATTGGATTGGAACAAAAGGCAGGGATTGGATTGGAATAAAGGCAGGGATTGGAATGGAATAAAGGCAGGGATTGGAATGGAATAAAGGCAGGGATTGGAATGGAATAAAGGCAGGGATTGGATTGGAATAAAGGCAGGGACTGGGATAAAGGCAGGGATTGGGATAAAGGTGGGGATTGCCAGGGGATGCTGGTGCAGGACATGGGGCTGGAGCTGCAGGAGGAAGTGGCCACCAAGACCTCCCCAGCCCACCAGGAGGGGATGGTTTTAAGTTGAATTTTAATTTGGAAGTTGAATATTATTTTTGAAGTTGAATTTTAGTTTTGAAGGTGAATATTATTCTTAAGGTGAATATTATTCTTAAGTTGAATATTATTTTTTAAGTTGAATATTATTTTTTAAGTTGAATATTATTTTTTAGGTTGAATATTATTTTTAAGGTGAATATTATTCTTAAGGTGAATATTATTCTTAAGGTGAATATTATTTTTTAAGCTGAATATTATTTTTTAGGTTGAATATTATTCTTAAGGTGAATATGAATATTATTTTTAAGGTGAATATTATTCTTAAGTTGAATGTTATTTTTAAGTTGAATATTATTCTTAAGTTGAATATTATTTTTAGGGCGAATATTATTCTTAAGTATTCTTAAGGTGAATATTATTTTTAAGTTGAATATTATTCTTAAGGTGAATATTATTTTTAAGTTGAATATTATTCTTAAGGTGAATATTATTTTTAGGGTGAATATTATTTTTAAGGTGAATATTATTTTTAAGGTGAATATTATTTTTAAGTTGAATATTATTTTTAAGTTGAATATTATTTTTAAGTTGAATATTATTTTTAAGGTGAATATTATTTTTAAGTTGAATATTATTTTTAAGTTGAATATTATTTTTAAGTTGAATATTATTTTTTAAGGTGAATATTATTCTTAAAGTGAATATTCTTAAGTTGAATATTATTTTTAAGTTGAATATTATTCTTAAGTTGAATATTATTATTAAGGTGAATATTATTTTTAAGTTGAATATTATTTTTAAGTTGAATATTATTCTTAAGTTGAATATTATTCTTAAGGTGAATATTATTTTTGAAGTTGAATATTATTTTTAAGGTGAATATTATTCTTAAGGTGAATATTATTTTTAAGTTGAATATTATTTGTAAGTTGAATATTATTTTTAAGTTGAATATTATTCTTAAGGTGAATATTATTCTTAAGGTGAATATTATTCTTAAGGTGAATATTATTCTTAAGGTGAATATTATTCTTAAGGTGAATATTATTTTTTAAGTTGAGTCTCCTCCCCAGCTGAATATTCCAGTTGAAGATTATCCTTTGCTTTCCATCCCCAGTGGTACCAAGCTGTTTTTCTGCACCTGCTTTCCTCACTCTCCTCTTTTTTTCTCTCTTTTCTTCCTCCTCTGCTGTGCCAGTGGCTCCTGCAGCTCCTCCTGCCCCGGGCTCTGGGCACTCTGACACTGCTTTGCCTTCCTGTTTCTTAGTCAATGAAGGTATTCCCTCCTCCCTTCTTTAATTCCTGCTCAAATCCTTCACCATTATTAGGACATTTTAGTTGGATTTCCAAAGGAGTTTTTTCTTTCCTTTCCCTGGGGGTGGGTTTGTTGTTTTCTCTCTCTTAATGAGCTCCTGCAAATGAGGCACAGAAAATCAGTTTGGTCTCATCTCCATCTGTGCTGGTTTAAAGGTGAACCAGCAGGGGAAATGAACTCACCACGAGAGAGATTATAAATCAGACCTAAAATTTAATAATAATATTACAATAACAACACTGACACACACAAGGGAAATTGCTTTCAACTCACAAAGCCCCAGCAGTATAACCCAGTGTCCTGGGGCACAAACCCAAGGGGGTTTGTTTGCCCTTGTGCTGAGACCCCTGTGGCTCCCCCAAGTCCAGAGCAAAAGGAAAAGAAAACCCTGTTGGTGCAGGCGAGGGCTGTGGTCTGGGCGAGAGCGGGGATCTCCTCCTGTCAAGGTCCTGCTGCTGCTCTGGATCCAACAAGAGGTTCCCAAGGTCTTCTTACCCACCCCTTATGTACCCTCAGGGAGCTCTCAGTCCCTCCCCCTGGGCGGGGACTCACACAATGGGTGATTAACTCTGGGAGCCAGGGGGTGTTGTTGGACCGTTGATGGCCCATTGGCAGCTCCGCCCCCTCAGGCTGGGTGTGAAGGTGCCAATGACTCCCTGGGCAGCTGCTGCTAATGGCCCATTGTCCTTGGGGAATGAATAGAGGGGGTAGAATATACAGCTTTGATCACCCCCACACAGGGTTACCCAGGGGGTGTTGAACTGTTGATGGCCCATTAGCAGCTCCGCCCCCCTCAGGCTGGGTGTGAAGGTGATAATGGCTCCCTGGGCAGCTGCTGCAAATGGCCCATTGTCCTTGGGGAATGAATAGAGGGGGTGGAACACACAGCTTTGATCACCCCCACACAGGGTTAGCCAGGGGGTGTTGTTGGACCGTTGATGGCCCATTGGCAGCCACGCCCCCCTCAGGCTGGGTGTGAAGGTGCCAATGACTCCCTGGGCAGCTGCTGCAAATGGCCCATTGTCCTTGGGGAATGAATAGAGGGGTGTGCTGGTTTAAAGGTGAACCAGCAGGGGAAATGAACTCACCACGAGAGAGATTATAAATCAGACCTAAAATTTAATAATAATATTACAATAACAACACTGACACACAAGGGAAATTGCTTTCAACTCACAAACCCCAGCAGTATAACCCAGTGTCCTGGGGCACAAACCCAAGGGGGTTTGTTTGCCCTTGTGCTGAGACCCCTGTGGTTCCCCCAAGTCCAGAGCAAAAGGAAAAGAAAACCCTGTTGGTGCAGGCGAGGGCTGTGGTCTGGGTGAGAGCGGGGATCTCCTCCTGTCAAGGTCCTGCTGCTGCTCTGGATCCAACAAGAGGTTCCCAAGGTCTTCTTACCCACCCCTTATGTACCCTCAGGGAGCTCTCAGTCCCTCCCCCTGGGCGGGGACTCACACAATGGGTGATTAACTCTGGGAGCCAGGGGGTGTTGTTGGACTGTTGATGGCCCATTGGCAGCCACGCCCCCCTCAGGCTGGGTGTGAAGGTGATAATGGCTCCCTGGGCAGCTGCTGCTAATGGCCCATTGACCTTGGGGAATGAATAGAGGGGGTAGAATACACAGCTTTGATCACCCCCACACAGGGTTAGCCAGGGGGTGTTGTGCTGTTGATGGCCCCTTAGCAGCTCCGCCCCCCTCAGGCTGGGTGTGAAGGTGATAATGGCTCCCTGGGCAGCTGCTGCTAATGGCCCATTGACCTTGGGGAATGAATACAGGGTGTGGAATACACAGCTTTGATCACCCCCACACAGGGTTAGCCAGGGGGTGTTGTTGGACCGTTGATGGCCCATTAGCAGCTCCGCCCCCTCAGGCTGGGTGTGAAGTGATAATGGCTCCCTGGGCAGCTGCTGCTAATGGCCCATTGTCCTTGGGGAATGAATAGAGGGGGTGGAACACACAGCTTTGATCACCTACACACAGGGTTAGCCAGGGGGTGTTGTTGGACCGTTGATGGCCCATTAGCAGCTCCGCCCCCTCAGGCTGGGTGTGAAGGTGATAATGGCTCCCTGGGCAGCTGCTGCAAATGGCCCATTGTCCTTGAGGAATGAATAGAGGGGGTGGAATACACAGCTTTGATCACCCCCACACAGGGTTAGCCAGGGGGTGTTGAACTGTTGATGGCCCATTAGCAGCTCCGCCCCCCTCAGGCTGGGTGTGAAGGTGATAATGGCTCCCTGGGCAGCTGCTGCTAATGGCCCATTGTCCTTGGGGAATGAATAGAGGGGGTGGAACACACAGCTTTGATCACCCCCACACAGGGTTAGCTGGTCCCTCCTGCTGAACTAGGACACCATCTGATTTTTAGGGTTTATTTTTTTTAGGGTTTCTTTGACCAACTGGGGGTTGGTGGTGGAGGTGAGTTTGGTCCAAGAAATATTCGAAAAATGGCTTTTTGCACAAAGAAAGTGGATTCAAATCAGAGTTTTTAGGTATAAAAATTCCTGCTTCAATGTCCCTCTTCAAGTGGAAATTCCTCTTGTTAATTCATTTTCCTTGAAGGAAACTTGATATAATCATTTCTTCAGCCCCTGGAAGAGCTCGATTGGTGGTGAAAATATTCAGGGTTTTGTGCCCAAAATTGCTGAGAATTTAAAAAGGCAGATTTTTATGTTCACCTGAAGTAATTTTCAGCTCAGTGATATATTGAATTTAATATCAAGTATAATATAGAGAAAATATTAAATATAATATTAAATAATTTTCAAGGCAGTGATATATTGAATTTAGTATCAGGTATATTAATATACAAAATGTGTATTAAATATAATATTAAATATTTTTCAGGTCAGTGATATATTGAATTTAATATCAAGTATATTAATATATATAATGTATATTAAATATAATATTAAAAAAATTCAGGTCAGTGGTAAATTGAATTTAATATTAAATATGTTAATACTTATAAAATAGAATATAAAATATAGTATTAAAAAAATTTCAGGGCAGTGATATGTTGAATTTAATATCAAGTATAATATAGAGAAAATATTAAATATAATATTAAATATTTTTCAGGGCAGTGATATATTGAATTTAATATTGAGTATATTAATATATATAATGTATATTAAATATAATATTAAATATTTTTCAGGTCAGTGATACATTGAATTTAATATTAAATATGTTAATATGTATCAAATATAATATTAAATATATTTAACATTAAAAAAAATCAGGTCAGTTATATATTGAATTTAATATCAAGTATATTAATATATAATATAATATTAAAAAATTTAAGGTCAGTGATATATTGAATTTAATATTAAAGATGTTAATACATATAAATATAATATTAAATATAATATTAAAAAATTTTCAGGTCAGTGACATATAGAATTTAGTATCAAGTTTGTTAATATATATAAAATAGAATATAAATATAATATTAAATATTTTTCAGGGCAGTGATATATTGAATTTAATATCAAGTATAATATAGAGAAAATATTAAATATAATATTAAATAATTTTCAGGTCAGTGATAAATTGAATTTAATATTAAATATGTTAATATATATAAAATATAATATTAAATATATTTAACATTAAAAAAATGCAGGTCAGTTATATATTGAATTTAATATCAAGTATATTAATATATAATATAATATTAAAAAATTTCAGGTCAGTGATAAATTGAATTTAATATTAAATATGTTAATACGTATAAAATAGAATATTAAATATAATATTAAAAAATTTTCAGGTCAGTGATATATTGAATTTAGTATCAAGTTTGTTAATATATATAAAATAGAATATAAATATAATATTAAAACTCTTTCAGGTCAGTGATATATTGAAATTAGTATCAAGTGTATTAATATATATATTGTATATTAAATATAATATTAAATATTTTTCAGGTCAGTAATATATTAAATTTAATATTAATTATGTTAATATATATAAAATAGAATATTAAATATATTTAACATTAAAAAAATTCAGGTCAGTGATATATAGAATTTAGTATCAAGTTTGTTAACAGATATAAAATAGAATATAAATAAAGTATTAAAACTTTTTCAGGTCAGTGATATATTGAAATTAGTATCAATTGTATTAATATATATATTGTATATTAAATATAATATTTAAATTTTTTCAGGTCAGTGATATATTGAATTTAGTATCAAGTATATTAATATATATAATGTATATTAAATATAATATTAAAAAAATTCAGGTCAGTGATCTATTGAACCTAATATTAAATATGTTTATATATATATATAATATAATAATAAATGTATTTAACATTAAAAAAATTTCAGGTCAGTGATATATTGAATTTAATATTAAAGATGTTAATACATATAAAATAGAATATTAAATATAATATTAAAATCCTTTCAGGTCAGTGATATATTGAATTTAATATCAAGTATATTAATATATATAAAATATAATATCAAATATAATATTAAAAATTTTTCAGGTCAGTGATATATTGAATTTAATATTAAATATGTTTATATATAAAATAGAATATTAAATATAACATTAAAAAAATTTCAAGTCAGT